>NC_063045.1:16176045-16478545 GCF_018812025.1 Megalobrama amblycephala | reverse complement strand
TGCTCCAGGCACGTTATAGGAAGGAGCAGGTTCTGCCCAAGATGGTTCCCTGGATCCCCCCGGTGGACAACCTCCTGAAGGACAGCACAGATGGCTGTGCCCTCGCCGCCCTGCTGCACTTCTACTGCCCCGCCATCGTCAGCCTCGGAGGTACGTAAACCTGCCAAAACCTTCAACATTACTGTGCACTAAATAAAATGCAAGGTTCAGAGGGAATAGTGTGTGGGAGCTGTTGAAGACAATGTGTAATCAAAATGAACCCTATTTACTTTCTTATTAAATGCAGTCTTATGATACACATTTCAACAGTAAGGATGTGCCTGATATGCACAAATTCAGGTTTAATTGCATATCATAAAAATGTAAATGAGGATGTATGATATATTCATGGACAAGTTTTTTCTATCATTGCATCAAAAAATACATTAATATTGTGTATTTTTATTGAATGTTTTATATTATAAAATAAAAAAAATCATAGTATAATATTATACTCATATTTTCTACAATATTCTAAAATATTATGCATTTTGCAATAGTCGAATGTTTTATAACATTTCATAAAAAATATTGTGTATTATTTTTATATTTTTTTAATGAAATAAAACATTACAGCATTTTTATAAGTAAATTTTATAAGTTATTATTATGTTTATATTTTTTCCATAATATTTTTTAAAAATTATATGATATTTAAGTTGTTGGAGCCCAGACAAATGTTTGTTTGTTTTGTTTTTTTTATCATTTCACAACAAAACCATACAACAATTGAATCTAGAAAAATACTGTGAAAAATATAAATATAGTAATCTTGCACATCTTGTATTAATATTATAATTTTTTTTTTAAATATTATATATAGAATAGGATGTTTATATGTTTTCACAATATTTTATTTAGATTTAAATTTTCTATTTGGTATTTATTCATTATTAACATTATTACATTATTAGCATTATAGCATTATTTACTCCTGAATATTCAGTTTCACTTTAAAATGTCACATTACACAAGTTAAGTGTTTTGAATGTTATTTTTAACATGCTGTAAAACGATTTCAGCCATTTTGCAAGTTTCATTGGACTTTGAATTAGTGAATACAATAATGTACAACTACTCATTTAGAAAGCTTTTATATGACTTTAATCATCTTGAATTTACTGTTAATCTAATCGCAGTGATGAAGAGGACTAGAACTATTCTTCCGCCTAGCTGTGAAATCAAATGATGGATGCAATTAGATTTATCTCCAAAGACTAAATCACATGACTGGCATTTAAACTCCATGATTAATTGGCTTCCCTGTGATTGGTTGAGTCCTTGTAGAATCTGCCACATAGGCCAGCTGATCTGTCTCATTGAGTAGTGCCTGATTAGTGTAGCACTTTGAATTGTCTTTGATTTACAGACATTTGCCTGAAGGAGACCATGTCACTGGCAGACAGTCTGTACAACCTTCAGCTCATCCAGGACTTCTGCAGGGAGCACTTGAACCACTGCTGCCACTTCAATCTGGAGGACATGCTCTACGCTCATTCTTCCCTCAAAGTAAGCCTTCAGATACAACTTGCGTCCAGATTTGGTTTCAGTTAGAAGTGTTTTACAACTTGATGCCATAGTAGAACCTTAAGTTCCCCAAGTTCATTGCCTTCAATTTCATTGGTTGATATGTTACAACTGCAGGTCCAGGTTTGTCAAATTTCTTAGGCCACAACATATGCGATTGGTGGGATGCTGTTATTTGGAGCCCTTTTCTCGCAATAGCACAGAGGGACTTGGCTTTATTCCTGTTAAAAAGCCAAAAGCATGAGGCGTGCCTTTAAACGCTGCTGTTTAAACCAGCCTCCCAATGGAAGCAGATTCTACAAAAGACTAGTGCCATTGACTAAAACAGCAACAAAATCACATTTAAAATAACCATAAATAAGCCATTGTGGCTTTCTATGCCAAGAAGCCTAGGCCCTTTTTTGCTTTTATACTGTGCTTTGCTATGTGAAATACCTACTGATGTGAGATTTCTTCCTCTTAATATCTTACAATGTTATTAAAAACGAGAATCAAACTAGAGATATTTACCTTCGGACTACTCTGTCAGTTCTAAAACAACTCTCTCACCATTCTCAGATGGAAGGGAAGACCAGTTTTTTTTCTTTCTGAATGTTATATTGTCATGTCTTTGATCTTGGTTCTCTCTGGTTTGGACTCTGGACTGGATAGAAAGAACATCTGCAGCCAAGATTTTCAGTCATGCATGCTGAGAAGCCTTACTTCTTGAAATAAAGCCTGAATTCTGCCTGTAGTGTTAAAATCCATGTTATGAAACGATTGGTTTCAGCGGTTAGAGAAAGAGAATGTAGAGATGTAGTTTAAGGCAGGCACAATGGATTTGGAAACCTGGCTACACTTGCTAAACCATAAAGAGGTTGTTTGAAATAACCTTAGAAACTCCTAAACAGAGAGCAATGCTACTGGAATCAAAGTCCCACCTGGTTTTTGTTTAAACTGTAGTTCCACAAATGGCAGCAAAATCTCACACTGTGTTGGGTTTTATTTGCACCTAACAGCCTCTGGTTAGAGGACATGATCAGCGTCTGATACAGTCTGATACAGTGCCAGATTTCAGAGCTGAATCTCAGAGATGTGAGTGGAATTGAGAGCAGGTCACTGAGCTGTAACCTTGACCCAGTTTCTGTCAGTGCTCTAATCCCCGCTGCTTCCTTTTATCGAAATGTTCAGTGCGGTTAGCACATGTGCTTTTTTTTTCTAATTTAATATTTTAATTAGCATCACAAAATTAATATTATTATTAGTATTACCATTTTTAATTGATTGACCGCAGTAATAATGCAAAATTCTCTGGCATATAATAAGCGACATGTTTTTAAAAAACACTCTCTTAAAGATTCTATTTCATTCTGTTTTCATGCTGTTATTAAGGAATTTGCATACGTGTCAGATAGCATAATTCATTTTTTATATATTATTTTTTAATATAATTAATTGTACTAAATTAACACTTTAAATTGGCATCCCTAATTGAAAGTAATATTTCCATTAGGGCTGTCAAACGATTAATCGCGATTAATCGCATACAAAATAAAAGTTTGAGTTTGCCTAATATATATGGGTGTACTGTGTGTAATTATTATGTATATATAAATACAAACACATCCATGTATATATTTGAGAAATATTTACAAGTATATGTATTTATTTATATTTTTATATAATTTATATTATATATAAAATACATTTTTTTTGTACATAAATAACATATTTCTCTTAAATATATACATTAATTTGTGTGTATTTTTATATACATATTATTTACACACATTACTCACACATATATTATGCAAACTCAAACTTTTATTTTGTATGCGATTAATCGCGATTAATCGTTTGACAGCCCTAATTTCCATCCCCTAAAACTATAGATAAGCTTTCTAATAATATGTTCACGCCTTTTGTGTGAATAAGTAGGTAGACAGGCAGATGGGGGAGAGGACGTGTGTGCCAAACACCATCTGGGTACAGACACGCGCCTGCTCCAGCTCTTTCAACCACTCCATACAGATGTTTCCAGTGGACCCCTTTATTCATTTCTTTAGTTATTGCTAATAGCACTGGTAGATGAGGTTTCATGACACTGCATAAAATCAGTGAGGCTGTGAAGGGAAAATACAAATTTCACTAGAGTGTATTTGAATAATTTGAAAATGGGTGCTGTTGTTTTTGCTAATTTGCTAGCAAGTGACATCAGTTTTATTATTAAAGGCTGTTGGAAAGGTTAACAAATGATGCCTTGGATTATAAGATGAACAAATGCTTTAATCATTTGGTTATATGGAATAGATGTGGCTTAGAGCTACTGTAACCTATAAAGAGAGCAAAGAGTCTTTGTTGAAAGTCAATTAAAATGCTGAGGTAATGTCTTCTGGGAGTGGCCTCAGATAATTGCTGCTGTTACCCTGTGCCTTTTAACTGCTGTGTACAATTTCTGCTGAGTGGGAATAGTGTATCAGAGACATTTTTCATCTTGTCAGGTACCCTCAATGAATTCAAGGTCATGGATTCTGTAGTCTTGGCATAAAGATGTTGGCCATAACACAAAAAGATTGTGTTATTAGACCAAGCAATCAGAAAGCTATATATACTGTATATTATATAATTCCTTAACATTCCTTATATATTAGCTATACAATTAAATTTGAAGGAAAACGAAGGAGAACGTTCTTGTCTCCAGGTGGTGCCTGTTCATTCACTAACAGGATTTAGAGAATTGCAGAGACATCTTGTGGGAGAGAAGGAATATTGCATGTACAGGTTTTATACAAACATATTATTTTAGTGGGAAAATGCTTGCACACCTCTCCTTATTATATATATATATGTATGAAATACTAAAGTTATTGTTTGTTTGTTTGTTTGTTTTTATCAGAATAACTATCTTGTGTTTATGGCTGAGCTCTTCTGGTGGTTCGAGGTTGTTAAACCGCCATTTGTTCAACCTCAGGTGTTGGACACTGAAGGTAAACTAATCTTATAACAGAATGTTTTGTACAGAAATGTTAACCAGTGGTCTTTACATTTGTATATTGACACATTTGTCTTGTGATTTATAGCACCAGCCCCTTCACTAAAAAATCTGCCATCTGTCCCCATCTCAAAAGTCACAAAGAGGAGTTTCATGGAAAGACCTCCTAGTCCAGACAGACCAAGGTATATAAGAAACATCTTTAATGAAAAAAAATCCCCCTCATTTTTTTAACTTTGTTTGTAGCTGTTGAAATTCAAATGTAAAATTGCATTGATTATTCCTATTTTTTATTTTTATGTTTAAGTCTCCCCCTCCGACCTCAACCACAGACTTCAGGCTCAGGTAAATATCAGAAGTCTAAAATGTGTTTTATGACAACAAAATATAAGTACTAAATGCACCCAGTGCTATATAAATTATATATGTGTGTTATACAGGTGAGATCAGGCGATCGACCTCAATGTCATTTGTGGACAGCTTCATGGGTACTTGGCCCAAGGAGAAGAAGTAAGTGCAGTTTTATTTCATTATTGAGACTTTAAGCCATAGAGTTTAAAACATATGCCATTGGATGCCATCCTGTCGTCTTTCTGCAGGTCTGCTACTCAGGGTGTGTCCTTTGAAATCCCATTTGATAAAGAGTGCACCAATCAAACACCTACTGGCCGAGGAATGACTCGGTCTGCCAGCACTGAAGGTTTTGGTTTCAAGGTGCCCCACGGGACAAGGGGCATCAAGAGAAACCTGTCCTTTCAGCCTATCAATGGCAAGAACATGGGCATTGAGGAGGAAGGCTGTCCTGACAGCCAGCCACAAAATCTTAACAGTCGTCTAAATGGCTCAGGGCCACCTAGCATCGAAGAGGCCCTTGAGATCATCCACAACTCAGAGAAGCAATCACAGAGCCCCAGGGCCCATGCGACTGGTGAGGGCTTTTTTCTTCACCTGCAGAATAAAAGTGAACTGAACCTCAAAGCAAAGGATGGCGAGCTAGACTCCATTTCAGAATCATTCAAAGGGGTTGCTAGCTCTTCCACCACTGAAGTAGACACCGGCATCCATGTGCGGACAGAGGACATCCAAGAGACATTAGATGAGGACTCATCCCTTAGGGATTGTACTGTCAGCATGGAGCTTGACACAGATCAAGACTTTGAGGCAAGAGCTTGCCATAGCCAAGGCTCTACTAGCCCATGCCCCAGCAGCCTTGGCGCCAAGTCCCCTGCCGGAAGTATCCCAGCCCCTGCTTTTACACCTGGAATAAAGATGACCAGCTTTGCTGAGCAGAAATTCCGTAAACTGAATCCAAATGTGGAGGCCAAAGGTGGTGCTTCCCAAGGCACAACACCAGATGGTTCAGATCTCACCATTCCTCACTCTGTCTCCTGGGCCCCTTCGCCTGATATCAGCCCTGCACATCAGCCATCCAAGGACCCAGCCCAGGCCATGGCTACAGAAATGGTGCAACTGCGCATGAGACTTGAGGAGAAGCGTCGAGCCATTGAAGCCCAGAAAAAGAAAGTGGAGGCGGCCTTTACCCGACACCGCCAAAAGATGGGACGCAGTGCTTTCCTCACGGTTGTCAAGAGGAAAGGAATAGATGGCACCTCACCATCTCAGGAGGACACTCCCAGCTCAGAGGGAAGCAAGACGCCAGTGGAGACACCCCAACCTGACAAGTCTCCGCTGAAGTCTGCAGGTGAGGACAGCACATGCGAGGCGGACCTGATGGAATATACACGCTCCATTGAGAAGCTCAATGCTTCCCTAAGCTTCTTGCAGACTGAGATGCAGCGACTTGCCCAGCAGCAGGAGGTAATCATGCAGATGCGGGAGCAACAGGCCTGGGTTGTGTCACCACCTCAACCTTCGCCACAAAAGCAGGTGCGAGAGCTCAGAGGGAGTGGGACACGCTCTTCTGGGTCTCCCTCACCTGCAGATTCCCCTAGAGCTACACACCGTTCCCCTACAAACCTTAAGAGGAAGTCTGCTTCTTTCCATTCCAAGACACCAAGGACACCCAGACCTAGTGAGCTAAAGATCACTCCCTTCAACCGAGTCTTGACCGTTCCACAGTCAGTGGACAGCATCCCACGCCTCAGAAGATTCTCCCCTTCTCAGTCCGTGTCCTACTCGTTTTCTTATTTGGGAAGCGAGAAGAAACCACCATCAGGAGCTGAAACCACAGATAAGGACATTGAACAAGGCCTTGAGGCATTGTCTATTGAATGTTCTTCTGGAACTAACATCTCCCCAACCAAAGAAACTCAACAGGCAGTAACCGAAGACACTGACTTGAGTGCTAAGGAGCCAGAAGATAAGGAGAACAAACCAACAGAAGAAAGGGAAAAGCTGAAAAGGCCAACAGATGATATTAAGCCTGCAGTGGAATCTAGTGTGTCAGAAGTCTTGTCGCAGATCGTAATGGAGACCGTTTTTGTCACTCCCACCGAGCCAGTTGACATTGCCCATCAGACCAACAAAAATTTGATTGAGGTTCCATTGTCTGTTCTCAAGCCCCTGGATGGACAGGCGTTAGAAGAGGAAGGCGAAAAGGAGACTTCAGGGGAAAATCAGGACGATGAGCAGAAAATGTCCTGTGGATTCTTCTTCAAGGTAGATTTTAATGTCAATGGATCCTTTAGCTTAGAGAAACTTGGAAATGAACTCTTCCAATACCACATGTTGTGAATACTTAGTGTTGAATGCTAAGGCAAGCGTCACTATTACTGTTGCTTACTGTTAGTGATTAGAACGCGAGTTAAAGTTTTGAACTTAAGTGTGTATCTTGTTCCACACCATTTGGGCTATGAACATGAATGATACCTCAAATTATGTTTGTTGAGGATATCGCTTTTCTAGACTTGTCCTGGGCCAGTAAGCAAACAGCCAGAGAACCTGAGCAACCATCTAACAATGAGCTAAAACTATACAGAACACCTTATCAGGCAGCTAACAGTGCCCTAGCAACTATCCAGAACACTTTAGCATTGTGGTGGCAAGTGCCAGTCACATTTTATAAAGAAACTTTAAAAAACTGTGTTGTTTTAACTGTTGAAGGCCATAGTTAGAACCCGAAACACCGTATTACTATAACTTTAGTTCGGGAAAATGCTGTGGTGTGACTAATATCTGAAATTTTCTTAGCGTGTACAGTCGCAGGAGGGGGTTAGCTTGGGACAGATCACTGGAAAACGTAGCTGTTGGATCTAGGTCAGAAAATGGAGGCAAATAAATCATTTATTTTGTGATGTTTGCATTCTGCTGGGAGTCTGAGCAGTGTAGCGATCTGGTTTATTCAGACTGATCATATCAACATCAGTATACTGCCTTCACATTCCTTGTTCAGATACTTGATACACCTGAACATAAAAAGACAATAACGGAGATTCTTGATGTCAGATCTGATAATGTGTTTATGTTGTCAGGATGATATGAAAGGAGAGGACAGCATGGCCATAAAACGAGCAGCACTTCTGGAGAAAAGGCTGAGAAGAGAACGGGAGAGCCAGCAGAGGAAACAACAGCTGGAGGCGGAGCTTGAGCAAAAGAAAGAGGAGGCCCGGTAACAGCCAGCCCATCTGTCAGCCCATCTAGAAGTCTAAATTTCTCCCCCTCATTCTTAATTCAAATATCTGTCTCCTTCCACAGGCTGAAAGCAGAGGAAGACCGCATGAAGAAGGAAGAAGACAAAGCACGGCGGGAATTTATCAAGCAGGAGTACCTGAGGAGAAAACAGCTGAAGCTTATGGAGGACATGGACACGCTTGTCAAACCACGGCCTGTGGGGGCCAAGCAGAGGAAACCAAGGCCCAAGTCCATCCACAGAGATGTGATGGAGTCCCCCAGGACTCCTGTCAGGGCCACAGCAGGTAAAGGGCGAGCGCCCCCTACTGGCAAAGCCCGGCACTGTACGCTTTGTGCTACTCTCAGCCTTTTCCTGTCCAGCTCACTGCATCCCTCTGTATTTCCTTCTAACAAGTACGCTAACATTTTACTTGCTCTAGATATCTATTCTAACCAATTTAATCATTTTCTAACTAATGTAAGTAACAAAGTAGTTGAACTAATTTAAACAATCTTGCTGATTTTTTTTTTTTTTTTTTAAAGATTCTTTCAAATTAATTTGTTCAATTTATTTGGACACATCCTATTGTATAAGACAGATGTAAAGTAAATTTTACAGCTCCTTCATAAATACAATATATATATATATATATATATATATATATATATATATATATATATATATATATATATATATATATATATATATATATATATATAAACACTTTTGTATGTGTTAAGACAGTTTAAAGGAGTTGGAGAGGCCATTTAGCAGCATCATTACAGAGAGCTGTACTATTATGAGGGTAACACAAAGTTGGGTTGGGCTTGCTTTTGTCTTGTGTAACGGTGGGTCCTGTCCGGTTTTCTGTTTTGCATCTAGGTTCACGACCTCGTGTTTTTTCAGTGTCCAGCCTCTCTCTGGCCTCTCTTGGAGATAATGACAGTGTCAACTCGGATAGGAAAACACCCAGGTAAGCGGCACTTTAAGCAGAATAAGAAAATGTTTATTTCTTCTGTTTCCCTGCAATTGTATGTATTTCTCTAACTTTACTGTACATTACTAATCCAGTATCCTTTGAATTCTCTGTATTTTTCCTTCGTATTCTTGAATGTTCTTGCATCTTAGAAGCAATAGCTTAGCATCTGGCAGTCTTTTCTTCTTTTTGAGCTCTCCTCGTGTGAGAAATAGAAGGTCAGTCTTAGTTGGATAAGACTCTTTATGCATTCATCTTCTGTTCAAGAAGAACATCCTGTTTTGCTATGAGCTTGGCAGCAACACGAGGAATGATCCCCAATCTTTGAACTATAAAGATGGCTATTATAGTTCACCCATCACTGCTTTTTTTGTTTTATTTTATCATTATTAAACAAGTATTGATTTAAGGTCACTAACACTCACGCTGGCATTGAATGGCACTGAAACCACAATAAAGATCTGCACTTCACACTTATGCGAGAGACTTATTTAGAGGCTTCAATAATGTTATTAAAATAATTATTTAAAAATAAAAATATATAAAATTTCTTAATACATTTTCCTGGTCTTAATATACATTTAATAATGTACATTTGCTTTCTGAAATACGTCATATTAAAAGTATTTTATTTTTGTTGTTTCATTTTATGCTTATGACAATGAAATACATAAAAAAAACACAATGTTATGATTAAGAGCCATAAATCAGTCCCCAAGTCCTCACTGCCTGATTTTGCATGAGAGCAGTTGTTAGTAGGTGTATCAGCACTGTTCCTGTCAGAGTTTGCAGGACTCAGTTTATCATGTCATCCCAGTAGGCCTGACTCAGCAGACGGTTGCCTTTCGCCCACTCGCTCCAGCAGTCGTAATGGAGAGAAAGACTGGGAGAATGGTTCCACCACATCCTCACTGACATCCAACACCGAATACACAGGTTAAAATAATTTTTCACTGTATTTAACAGCTGCAACTCCACCTCCAGTCCACCAGAGGGAGCTGCAGTCTGTATAATAGTTCTGAGCAGTACATATAGGTTTTACTATATGGCCAAACATTTGAACATTATGAACGTTCTATTTTGTATAAAACACGCTCAGAACTTCAGGTGATGGCTCCATCTAGAGGACTGGAGGGTGAACAGCAGACTCATTCTACAATATTCTATTAAACTATGACATTTCTTTGCTGCAGGTCCTAAATTATATAAGGAGCCCAGTGCAAAGTCAAATAAGCATATAATTCAGAATGCTTTGGCTCATTGCTGTTTGGCTGGCAAAGTCAATGAGGGACAGAAAAACAAGATTTTGGAGGTAAGCATGTCCATGATTTCATTAAATTTATACTATATTTTATGTTTTATTCATTATATTTATTTGTTTTCTCAAGGAAATGGAGAAATCGGGGGCCAACAACTTTCTGATCCTGTTCCGGGATTCCGGCTGCCAGTTTCGCTCTCTCTACACGTACTGCCCCGACACGGAGGAGATCACCAAGTTGGCCGGCATCGGTCCTAAAAACATCTCGCGCAAGATGATCGACGGCCTCTACAAGTACAACTCAGACAGGAAGCAGTTCAGCCAAATTCCAGCCAAGACCATGTCTGCAAATGTCGACGCCATCACGATCCATAGCCACCTGTGGCAGACCAAAAAACCAGGAACACCGAAGAAAGTAGCGGCCGTAAAGTCCTAGTGTTTCTCGACGTCGGATGTACACAATCTCAATGCACTTGTTTGTACATATTCTAATCATACAACACTTTTTACACTCTTCCGTCAGATTTTGTTAGGACACACAAGTTGGCGAAAATTATGCACAACTGGAATGTAAAACTTTACGGGATGGCAAATGGATCAAACTCATGTGTCTAACACCCAAGACTGTCTGATTCAAGTGTTTTAATGCACCGTGTATGTGTTGTTTTTATGTAAATGTGCCAAAAAAAAGGAAATAATGAAACGTTGTCATGGATGACCTATTTTAATTTGGTACACTAAAGCACTGAATGTTCTTAGTTTGTACATAAATCTCGCACATATGTTGACGTGTGGCCTTATGTTGCTTTTTTTTTTTTTTTTTTTGTCTAAATTTTAATCTTGTTTTTATTTGATTTATTATTATTATTTGTCCTGTTATGATTGTACGGCTGCTTATGGAAAGGTTCTCACATGCATAGCTTGTGATTATAACAGTTTAGTACTGCAAGGGAATCCTGTCATATCTAGTATTCATTAACCAGTGTGTTAAAGTGCAGTGGTGTTGTTTGCAGGCCGAACCCACTTTTGATGGGTTTTTCAACATTATCTAATGGCATTGATTCACAGCAGGGTTGTGAATTCATTTAATTTTGTTCCTGTTGGTGTATTAACTTTTTTTATATATATATATATACATTTTGTTTTGTTTTTTTTGTTTTTTTTGACCGACTGAAGGAAATGTTCAGCTTAATGATCTATTTAATCAATATTTATCTTTCATAAAAGGTCTTAAATAAGACTAGGGGTTAGAAAACCAAACCTTTCTGTTATATCAGTTTATTATTGTTGGTGCGAAAAAAAAAAATCAGGTGGATTATGATAGACTGAATTGTTTCAATGATATTTCCATGGATTAAGATATGCTGGAGTAATAACCATTTTCAAAATACTTTTGTACTGTAATGTATGCTTGTGGTGACTGATCTGAAGTATTTCCCTGTCCTGGGTCACGCAGAACTATTAAAAGCAGTTTACCAAATGATATTTTACCGGATTGTTGGAGACATTTCCATGTTTTGCGACTGAGGGCTAAATCATTTGAATGGTAAATTATTTAAAATAATAAAAATACAGTTTTTGACTTGTTGAAGAGGCCAAAACAAGCCACATTTTGTACGCCTGGAGTCTGTGTGGCATTTTGAGACATTATGAATCACAGTCTGTTAGCATTCCCCTGTAAAGTGCGATCATATTAGCGAAATTTTGGTGAAAATTCGCTAAAGTGAAATTTCTTGGGCAAAAATGGCCATTGTCAACAGTGTAGCGATGTATGAAGCACAGCTCACACAGAAGTCACTTTCAAACCAAGCAGCTTTCTGTTGGTCAAAGCTGCAAATTTGCGTGACCCACTTCAATCCGTTGCGAACTCTACATGGGGACATTTTTGTGAAATTACCAATCTTAATGACACGATTTCAACAACGAAAATTTGCCAAACAGTGGTATGTGACCGCACTTTTAATCGTCTTAAGGCAAAATGTGGCTGTATACGGGTAGAGGCGTTTGTTGCCTGGCGAAAAAAAAAAAGCCTTCCTTTTGTGCTTTTTATTTCAGTAGGAATTGTAAAAATTGTCATTATTTTTGGTGCTTGCCTCCTGAAACAAACATGCACACATGTTCTCTCACATACAAACATCTATTAAGTAGTTCTGACTGATGTGTCTGTGTTTGGAATGGAAATGCGCACAGCCTTTAATACAAAGTACCCTGTTAGGACGCCATCTTTAATTTATTAGAAAGGTACTACTGGAAACGGAATTATTGTTTGGTCATTTCTGGTCACAAATGAGGGTTACTTAACTGTAAATGAGCACGATTGAAAACTGTACAGTGTGTGTTCTCTGATCTCTCCAGCACGTCTCTCTCTTTTATTTTCTTTCAGGCGTGCATATTGTTCAAATAACATGTTCGATTTCAATTGCATTCAATAAATTTCGCATGGCCTCATTTGCAGCCTGCTGATTGTTCTTTAACATAAGCTATTGAGTCCATTCATCTGTATTTCATGAATGTATGCAATAATGCATAATATGAGAGAGTGCCTCTAATTAAACAATCACTCTTGAATAAAGCAAAAAGAATGGTTCTAAGGGAGCATGAAGAATCATTTTCACACATGTATTGACACCTCTGAGTCCAGACCTTAAATTCATTTATGTCCATCAAGAGACGCATCAATGTTTGGTCAAGATCTTGCTTTGAAAATGCAAGAGTCAAGCACTCTGTAAAGTCTACTCCAGCACATCCCAAAGACTTTCAATGAATTTAAAGGTGCCCTGGAATCAAAAATTGAATTTACCTTGGCATAGTTGAATAACAAGAGTTCAGTACATGGAAATGACATATAGTGAGTCTCAAACACCATTGTTTCCTCCTTCTTGTGTAAATCTCATTTGTTTAAAAGACCTCCGAAGAACAGGCGAATCTCAACATAACACCGACTGTTACGTAACAGTCGGGATCATTAATATGTACGCCCCCAATATTTGCATATGCCAGCCCATGTTCAAGGCATTACACAAGGGCAGGCAGTATTAACGTCTGGATCTGTGCACAGCTGAATCATCAGACTAGGTAAGCAAGCAAGGACAATAGCGAAAAATGGCAGATGGAGCAATAATAACTGACATGAACCATGATTACATGATATTTTTAGTGATATTTGTAAATTGTCTTTCTAAATGTTTCGTTAGTATGTTGCTAATGTACTGTTAAATGTGGTTAAAGTTACCATCGTTTCTTACTGTATTCACGGAGACGAGAGCTGTTGCTATTTTCATTATTAAACACTTGCAGTCTGTATAATTCATAAACACAACTTCATTCTTTATAAATCTCTCCAACAGTGTGTAATGTTAGCTTTAGCCATGGAGCACTATCAAACTCGTTTAGAATCAAATGTAAACATCCAAATAAATACTATACTCACATGATCCGACGCATGCATGCAGTATGCATGACGAACATCTTGTAAAGATCCATTTGAGGGTTATATTAGCTGTGTGAACTTTGTAAATGCACTGTATTATAGTCGAGAGCTCGGGGGGCAGGGAGCGTGCGATTTAAAAGGGGCCGCGCGCTGAATCGGTGCATAGTTAATGATGCCCCAAAATAGGCAGTTAAAAAAATTAATTTAAAAAAATCTATGGGGTATTTTGAGCTGAAACTTCACAGACACATTCAGGGGACACCTTAGACTTATATTACATCTTGTAAAAACTGGTTCTAGGGCACCTTTAAGGTTTGGATTCATGTGTGAAAATGATTCTTCATGCTGCCTCCCAAAAATTTGAGCCTGATGAATTTTGACATTGTCATCCTGGAATATGGCCAAAATGTGTCTTCCTACATGTTTGTTTAAGAAATGAAAAGCTACACTAAAGTTAGAAGAACCGTTGCCAAACATATAACATGTTAGAAACATAATAATCACATCAATAATGATCCAGTCATAGACTCTTATGTATTTGCCTTTTTTTCTTTTTTGTACAAAAACAATTCAAACCAAATAAGTACAAAATAAAATAGTAAGTGCTACATGCCTTCCGTGCTATTGGAAATTTGGTACTTCCCACCTCGTCACCTTCAAGTGCTTTGGAGGAAAAAACAGCAATCGTGCAGTGTGTCTATTTAATGGGGAAATTAAAGCTGAAATGATAGGCCTATGTAGTGGCACATTCGTTGGCAACTATAAACATTCACTGTGCTATCTCAGTCAGCTTGAAGATGAATCTGAAATTTCGATCAAATACAGGCTAATTTGCTGTGTAAAACATAGAGTAGGTTATGTTTCAAATGCTTATTCTTATATGTAAATATTTACTGCTTTAAAGGGGTCATGAATTGAGAGATCAACTCTTCCTTGAGCTTTTGATATATAAGAGGTCGTCGTAGTATAAGAATGTCCTGTAAGTTTAAGAACTGAAAACTTCCTTGTTAGTCCAATAAAAGCTTTTATTGACACCAGGCCCATCGAACGACTAATCCTGGAATGTGCCTATCTATAGATAGGTGAAACACCGCCTCCGCAAAAGAAATCAATGCCTGCTTCATCATTGCAACATTAGCCCCGCCCGCTGGTGTGTTAGTAAGATGACGAGGAGAGAAGAGCGATACAGCAGGACGAAAATAATATTACCTTAAGGATCCTAAAGCTAGGAATATGGTTATTTATTTTCAACATTGTGAATGTCTCAGTTGAGCTTTATTTATTTCTATTCGGTATTTCACTGTGGATTCTTTAGTAAATCAATCGCATTTCAGCGCAAGCTTTGCAAACAGACTTTTACGATATGGACTCGACAGTAATATAGTAATATATTGCATTTGCACTTAGTTACAATTAAAGCATTTGTTAGTGTGCAGAAGTTGAGTTGCAATGACGAGATCACTGCTTTCAAGCGCTCAATAACATGTCTGTGATTGGCTGTTTATCACTGCAGCCTTTCATCCCACGATCTAAATATAATGCCATAGATCTAAATGTAATGCAGCACTTTTCATGATTAGTTAACCTTGAGAGCTGGTGACGTTGAAAAAAACCCCGTCAAATTGATGTCAATTTTTTGACGTCAATTTGACATCCACACACTGATGTTGAAAAAACGTCAAATTGACGTCAAAAACTTGACATCCATTTGACGTCCACACACTGATGACCAATTGATGTTGAAAAAAACCCCATCAAATTGACGTCAAAAACTTGACATTCATTTGATGTCCACACACTGATGTCCAATTGATGTCGAAAAAACCCCCATCAAATTGACATACATTTTTTGATGTTAATTTGACGTCCGCACACTGATGTCCAATTGATGTTGAAAAAAACCCATCAAATTGACGTCAAAAAATTGACCTCAATTTGACGTCCACACACTGATGTCCAATTGATGTTGAAAAAAAACCCCATCAAATTGACTTCATTTTTTTTTTTTATGTCAATTTGACGTCCACACACCGATGTCCAATTGATGTCGGAAAAAAAAACATCAAATTGTCCACACACTGATGTCCTGTTGATGTAGAAAAAAAACATCAAATTAACTTGACATCCATTTGACGTCCACACACTGATGTTCAATTGATGTAAAAGAACAAAACAAAATTGACGTCAATTTTTATGTCAATTTGACGTCCACACACTGATGTCCAATGGATGTAGAAAAAAAACATCAAATTGACGTAATTTTTTTATGTCAATTTGACGTCCACACACTGATGTCCAATTGATGTTGAAAAAAACCCCCATCAAATTGACGTCAAAAAATTGACGTCATTTTGACATCCACACACTGATGTCCAATTGATGTAGAAAAAAAAATGGCAAACTTGACATCCATTTCACGTCCACAAACTGATGTCCAATTGATGTTGGAAGAAAAACCCCATAAAACTGATATCAATTTTTTGATGTCAATTTGACGTCCACACACTGATGTCAATTTGACGTCCACACACGGATGTCCAATTGATGTTGAAAAAAACCCCATCAAATTGACGTCAAAAACTTGACATTCATTTGATGTCCACACACTGATGTCCAATTGATGTCGAAAAAACCCCCATCAAATTGACATCAATTTTTTGACGTTAATTTGACGTCCACACACTGATGTCAATTGATGTCGAAAAAACCCCCCATCAGATTGACGTCAATTTTTTTTTACATCAATTTGACGTCCACACACTGATGTCCAATTGATGTTGAAAAAAAAAACCCATCAAATTGACGTCAAAAAATTGACGTCATTTTGACATCCACACACTGATGTCCAATTGATATAGAAAAAAAAATGGCAAACTTGACATCCATTTCACGTCCACACATTGATGTCCAATTGATGTTGGAAGAAAAACCCCATAAAACTGACATCAATTTTTTTATGTCAATTTGACGTCCACACACTGATGTCAATTTGACGTCCACACACGGATGTCCAATTGATGTTGAAAAAAACCCCATCAAATTGACGTCAAAAACTTGACATTCATTTGATGTCCACACACTGATGTCCAATTGATGTCGAAAAAACCCCCATCAAATTGACATCAATTTTTTGACGTTAATTTGACGTCCACACACTGATGTCAATTGATGTCGAAAAAAACCCCCATCAGATTGACGTCAATTTTTTTTTACATCAATTTGACGTCCACACACTGATGTCCAATTGATGTTGAAAAAAACCCCCATCAAATTGACTTCAAAAACTTTTTGAAGTCAATTTTTTGATGTCAATTTGACGTCCACACACTGATGTCAATTTGACGTCCACACACGGATGTCCAATTGATGTCGAAAAAACCCCCATCAAATTGACATCAATTTTTTGACGTTAATTTGACGTCCACACACTGATGTCAATTGATGTCGAAAAAAACCCCCATCAGATTGACGTCAATTTTTTTTTACATCAATTTGACGTCCACACACTGATGTCCAATTGATGTTGAAAAAAAACCCCATCAAATTGACTTCAAAAACTTTTTGAAGTCAATTTTTTGATGTCAATTTGACGTCCACACACTGATGTCAATTTGACGTCCACACACTGATGTCAATTTGACGTCCACACACGGATGTCCAATTGATGTCGAAAAAAACCCCATCAAATTGACGTCAAAAACTTGACATTCATTTGATGTCCACACACTGATGTCCAATTGATGTCGAAAAAACCCCCATCAAATTGACATCAATTTTTTGACGTTAATTTGACGTCCACACACTGATGTCAATTGATGTCGAAAAAACCCCCATCAGATTGACGTCAATTTTTTTTTTACATCAATTTGACGTCCACACACTGATGTCCAATTGATGTTGAAAAAACCCCCCATCAAATTGACTTCAAAAACTTGACATCCATTTGACGTCCACACACTGATGTCCAATTGATGTTGAAATAAACCCCCATCAAATTGACGTCAAAAAATTGACGTCATTTTGACGTCCACACACTGATGTCCAATTGATGTAGAAAAAAAAAATAGCAAACTTGACATCCATTTCACGTCCACACACTGATGTCCAATTGATGTTGGAAGAAAAACCCCATAAAACTGACATCAATTTTTTGATGTCAATTTGACGTCCACACACGGATGTCCAACTGATGTAGAAAAAAACCCCATCAAATTTACGCAAATTTTTTGATGTCAATTTGACGTCCACACACTAATGTCAATTTGACGTCCACACACTGATGTCCAATTGATGTTGAAAGAAAAAACATAAAAAAATTGAGGTCAATTTGACATCCACACACTGATGTCCAATTGATGTAGAAAAAAACCCATCAAATTGACGTCAATTTGTTGATGTCAATTTGATGTCCACACACTGATTTCTAATTGATGTTGACAAAAAAAAAAAAAACGGCAAATTGACGTCAAAAACTTGACATCCATTTGACGTCCACACACTGATGTCCAATTGATGTCGGAAAAACCCCCCCATAAAATTGACATTCAATTTTTTGATGTCAATTTGACGTCCACACACTGATGTCAATTTGACGTCCACACACTGATGTCCAATTGATGTTGAAAAAAAAAGAAAACGGCAAATTGACATCAAAAACTTGACATCCATTTGAAGTCCACACAATGATGTCCAATTGATGTCGGAAAAAAAAACATAAAATTGACATCAATTTTTTGACATAAATTTGACGTCCACACACTGATGTCCAATTGATGTAAAAAAACCAAATAAAATTGACTTAAATTTTTTGACGTAAATTTGACGTCCACACACTGATGTCCAATTGATGTAGAAAAAAAAATCTAACTGACGTCAATTTTTTCGTCCACACACTGATGTCCAATTAAAAACGTGCTAAACGAGAGAGTAATGCTATAGAGTGCCCCAGGGATGACGCGTTTTTGTAGGCTAACCTGGAAGTTAGTGGCGCACGGGTTCCCTCGACTGAAAGCCTATTCATTTTTCCCATAGACTTTTGGAAAATCGCAGAAAATAAGCTCTGTGTTTAACAAAGGGTTATGACACTTACATGTTTTGTCTATCAAGATAATCTTTACAAGTTAACACAACATTTATAGATTTTGAAGCCTAAATAAAGTCGTCAGATATGGGTTATGACACTTACATGTTTTGTCTATCAAGATAATCTTTACAAGTTAACACAACATTTATAGATTTTGAAGCCTAAATAAAGTCGTCAGATATAAAAGGCTAACAGTAGGCTATAAACGGACTACAGCACACCATGGTCGCGGATCAATGTCGTCACCACCAAGCGTCCTCAAACTTTATTTAGAAAACAACTCTATTTAAAAACATGCTCGCTGATTATGATCTGTGCTGTTATGAATACTTATCCACTTTTTCATGAGAAATGCTGTCCAAATGTCCTGTTTGTCATGATGGCGTCTAAAGTCCCCGCCAAAGGAAGTAGTCCCTTTTAGCAATTTGTTAGCAACCGCCGATTTTAAGACACAGTAAAAGTTTAAAAAAATCACAAGTGGGTTATAACTGGTGTGTTTTATGTCATAGATCAAAACGTGAAAGTATTTAGAGGCTTTGTTAACCACAGACCTTATTTCGGGCGATTTAGCAAAAACCCATTCAAAAAACCCATAGACTTTACGGCGTTGGAACCGGAAGTCCTAAAATGCTAACTCGCTTCCGGGTTTTGCCTACAAAAATGCGTCATCCCTGGGGCACTCTATTTCAAATGGAAAGATGCAAGCCAATCACAGCATTGGGCGTTTACAGTGAAGTCTCACAGCTGACACGCCCCTTAAAAATTCGGGTTTTAAAGGCGCTCTAAGCGATTCTGAGCGGAGTAACTTCCTGTTGACGTTCGAAGTGTTGTCAAACAAAACAGAGGCTAGCTAGACCCTGTTGACCCCTGAATGTAAGTAGCTTGCGTATTGACGCTGCTTTTCGGTTATTGGCTGGAGCATGTTTATTATGTTTAGTGGTCCAGGCTGCACCAGTTTGTTTTTATTGCAGTTTTCGGAGCTTGTGGCGACTACAGAGACCGCGTTTTTTTTTTACAGTGTGTTCAGGGGACAGGCAGCTAGCGCATAGTGAGGAGATGTTTGCGGTATGTGACAAAAAAAAAAAAATTGGGCCTAAAAACGCGTCAAATCGCTTAGAGCGCCTTTAAAATTATCTCCGAATTTCCCAGTAGTACGACTTGAGAGGGCGTTCATGTACTATTTCCTACAGCACGTGAAGGCAGAATAAGTACACGGCTCGTCTTCAATACTACAACATCTGATAATTTTCCAAGCGTCAAGAAAGCAGCTGACAGGTGATTCATGAGCAGGAGGTGCAGTCGCAGGTGTGGGTGGATCACACACCCAGTCAGACTCGACGCAGTACTCTCGGAGCGACATGCTGACTGACTACACATATTCATGAGCGACATTTATTCAGCCATTCAAGAGCATTTCTGGTGAGTTGATTTAGGTTTTTGGGCGAGTTGTAATAATATTTGTTTAGGCTAATTTAGTAGAATGAAAGACTTACTGATGAAATACTTAATTAGGCGCTAGTCTTTCATGTAAAGGTGCATTAGTTTGTTCATAGTTTAAACAGGGTTTACTGTGAATCCATGTGTACTGTACTTTAACGTTGACATCAGTTTACTTAGACTAAATGTATTATTGTTCAAGAAAAAGGAAGGAAGAGAGAAACGACAACATGGCTTCACAAGTATTTGGACCATCACGCTTAAAATGTCATTACGTTAGATACAAGTATCATACCAAGTGGCGTTCATTTTGAAGAACGATAACAGAAGCTCACATGTAAAGCGTTTTAAATGATAAAACTAAATATGTTGTTCATAATGAGGATGAAAAGTATTCACTTTGTGGTTGTCAAACGTTAGATCATAAGTTAATGAGATGAACCACCTGTGAGAACTTGAGAAGAACTGACTTAATACATTAACACAAAAAATGTCATTGCAAAATTAACTCAGAAAACAGACATATTTTGTTATCTAATGAAATTCACTCTTAAAAAGAAAGGTTCCAAAGGGGGTTTTCATAGTAATACCATAGAAGAAGCATTTTTCATTCCCCGAAGAACCTTTCAGTGAACAGTTCTTAAAAAGAGCTTTTCTAAGTGTGAAGAACATTTTATTCATCTAAAAAACACTTTTTCACTATAAAGAACCTTTTGTGGAACGGAAAGGTTCCATGGATGTTAACGGTTCTTCATGGAACTATAAAGAACCTTTATTTTTGAGTGTACTTTAAGTGACACATTACACATAAAACAACAACTCAACAGCTTCTCAAGTCCTGCTCTGACTTGCCTGAACGTTAGAAGGGAATGTTCCCTTTTACACCCATCTGTTTACCCATGTTTTCATGTGATGCAACTGCTCACTTCCCTGCACTTTTAGTTTAAGTACATTTTTCTAGTGTCTTGGTTTGTGGATATATGCTATAGTAGTGCCACAATAGCATTTTGCTGTTTTTGTTGTTCTACAAAGAGCTTTAACCTTTAGCTGATGAATACCACCTCCAGCATTCACAATTATAAAGCGTATTTGTTTTAGTGAATTGAACGAACAAAGGCCAAACTGGGTGTGTTTTCCAACGTAAAAGTGTTTCGCAATATGTGTGACATATGGAGTGTCATTGGAGGGCTGCAGGTTAATAAATCACAAATCGTGCTAGTTCAACTTGAACCTTGAATACTCAGGAACCATGATCTTAGTTAAATTAAAAAGGCCTCTGTTTATACCTGAAGCTGGAACTACCAGTTGCGAAATTTGAATAAAGACAGTATGACACAAGAGATATAGATTTTCTAGCTCTAACCTTTGTAATTCCCTCGATGTGTCATCAGATGAGCGGTCAATGATATCACTTCCTGTTTTCAGGTTTTTTTTATTTTTTATTAATTTGTTAAAGAATAAATAATGAAATAAAATTTTTAAAACGATAATAATAATCTTAATAAAAATAAAATGTTATTGTTAAAATATTATAAACTGCTTAAGGTTCACTTTTTTAAGAATTTCATTCTTTTAATGAAAACTTTTTTCTTCATTATGATATCAGGACAGTTATCACCCTGACCTTTTGTTTTGTTTTACTTTATTTCCCCAAAGATATTAAAATTAATTTTAATTAATTTAAAAATTTAAATCATAAAATAACTGCATTTAGGTCATTTTATACAAATTACGCTAATGTATTTTTAAATAAAATAAAAAAATTAATAAAAAGTGCCTTGATTTATTATTTCAAACAATTTTTTATGAATTATTATTATTATTTTACATTTAATGCTATTATGCTAGAGGCTTAAATTTGAGTTTAATAGCAATATTTAATAATTGTATGTACAAGTTGGGTTTTAATGTATTTAGAATAAAACAAAAATGCTATAATTTATTTGAAACCTTTTAAAAATAATATTTATTTATTTATTATATTTTACATTTAATGCTACTGTATGTAAAAAATTAACAAAAATAATGTAAAAATAATAAAAATTAATAATTGTATATAATACTGTATTTATAATACAGTTAATACTACATACTATAATATATCAGTTGGCAACATATACAGTAGTCTGCAAAACTGGATCTGTTTGAAACTGTTCAAGACTAAGTCTGTGTCCGAATAGCATTTTGAAGGCAGCAGATGCATCCTTCGCTGCCTCTGATATCCCACAATCCTGTGCTTTCCATTCTGTGACAGCTGAGCTTAAAAAATAAAGATGGCGTCTGAAAGTTGCGGTTGGTGGTCAGTTTGTGTGTAAATGTAAATTTTTGACCATTGTTTTCCACTTCTGATATCATTTCTAGTGAGTGTAGTAATTAAATATTTGATTAGTTTTCACCAAAGCTCGCTTTATTTTGCTGTAGATCATTAAACTGTTACGCTGCCTCAGAAGTCTGTCCGAAATTGGTTTTGTGAGGTACCTTCATGTGCAAACACTGCCTGCAAAGTCATTGCCTGATAAGGCAGCAAGGCAACAAGTCACTGCCTAAGTTTCCAGACACAGCCTAAATCTAGTTGTGAACAGGAGGGAGAGGCATGTCCAATAAGTTCTTACTCATCATTAATTCGATTTGATGAGTAACGGCAAGCCTGTCTGCAGTGAACTGAATCATTTGATTCATCCTCTCTGCTTGACTAACAACTGTTTTTGATTGGGCAACTGGCAAAGTAGAAGAATCATACTCATTTATTTTTTGCACAAGCAAGCAATCACATTTTCTTCAGAAAACTAGCTCTTATCATGCCTGACATCCAAAAATGAGCTATTTTACATTTATTTTCAGGTTGTTATTTCTTGTTCTTGAACCTTTTGGATGTTGCTCAATCGAACACACAGACAAGAGTGTCTCGTTTGAATGTAAACATTTCAAACATGTCATACATTGTAAATTATCTCACACAGCATCACGTGAACATGCAGCGGTGTTTAAGCGAGTTTTCAGCCGCAGGCATCAACAATTTCAGGTATCCTTGCACCCTAATCCACACATGCCTCAGCCTGCCTCCTTGCACACATCCAGCCCAAACTGAGTGGGAAAACGACCCGTGTTTCTTGTTTTCAACAACAATGAGTCACCGTTGAATTCCTGGTGTTAAATACAGTATTGCGAGGAATGTTTAGGTAAAGCAGCTTTGAGTTGAGGTGTTTGCTAAGGGATGAGTTTAAGTGGAGGATTTAGTTTTCTTTGAAATCCATGGTTCAGTGCACTTCATGCAGGAACAGGTCTTCAGATGGATCTTCGTATTTGGGAAGTGGGATCAAATGAATGTGTGTCTTTTGAAATAGATCTGTTTAACATCTGTTTTTGTTCTACAGATGTAGACGGGACCGTGGACAAGGTTTATTTCCACTCCTTCAGCATTCAGCATCATGGACTACCAATTTTGGCCACAAAAACTCTCAAACGATAAACGTTTATATTGGATACGGATGCCTACATAACCCAATCTACCATGGATGAACATGACTTAAAAGCTGATTATTAAATATGCTAAATATTGAAGTAATAATTTTATAGTTTTTTTTGTTCAAGTGAACCACAAAGCCATGTATTCTCCTCTGTTGTTCTTCATCGTTCTGTATGGCATCTTCCTGACATCTTCCTATGCTGGATGGAGCAATCTGAATAGTACCCCCCGAAAAACCATTCAATATGAAGGTAAGAGTCTTTGTTGAGTTTACAATTGTGTACAACTGTGAGCTAAATATTAGCATAAGTAGCAAATACAGTACACAAATATAAAGTATTATCTAACACAAAGTCTGTACGTCAACTCATTCTTGTGATTTTGACATGTGACACCTCTTGAAGTCTTGAATTTTTTGACCGTATCTAACAATTAAAATAATATGACAACGTAAATCACAATTTTGAATTAATCTATCAAAAGTGCACTACAAATATTTAAACGTCCCCCATTCAACCCTGTTACTACATAATTTTCCCCCTTCTACAAAAAAAATTATTTCTTTAACATTTTGACACCAAACAAAATGACATAATTTGGACACTTTCTACAACATGATGGGAGGACAAGTAAATAATTTTGTTCAATTTTCTTAATTTTTACACAAATTGCAGTGTTGAGTACATTCATCAAGCTCAATAGTCAACCCTGTTATTGTAAGAGTATATTATCAAACAAATATTTTGCTTTATGAAAAGTAGTTTTCATAGTTTATCAATAACTACAAAATAACATTTGGTACCAAACTAGTAGAGTGGAAGTTTAATTTGTAACCCTGTTACTTGCAACACATTCTGGGATGTTTTTTAATGTAAATAAATATATGTTTATTTATTTTATGAACTTGAAAATAAACTTTTATGTTTATTGCTAGAAACTTTAAATTACAAAAATAAGGATTTTTAGTATTTAGACATGTCGCCAAATTTTGGTAACAGGGTTGAAAATCCCCATACAGTGCAATAGTCGAGTTCCAGAAGTAAAAACCCTATTAATTTTCTCTTTATAGGGAAATTGAATTTTAACGATAAATTATAAATATTTAAAGACAGCCTTAATATGAGCTACGAGGTTGTTAATCGATAGTATTTGCTTCTGTTAAAGCCTGCATTATTTCAACTTTGTTTTAAGATAATCGTGTTTAACAGCGGAATTTGTGGTGAAAACCACAATACCCATGATGCTGTGCAGAAAATTCCACCAATCAGAGAGTCGAAAAAAGCAAAATGTGCCAAAATTTCTCTTTATCTCTGCCTACTCCCATGAAGCACTGTGAATCAAGTTGATCTCCCTATGCTTTCAAAATACTGAAATATTTGTGTACATATATGTATATTGAAATCAACTTAAAATATATTGTTTTTATAAATATAATCAACATTTTTAAATGAGTAGTTTTATATTTCTCCATAGTTTTTTAATTTGATTATGCTGTTCACAGTGCTTCATGGGATTGTAGTTCTTTCCATCACTAAAACCATTGATTTGTACCTTTATCTTTTTGTCCAGTTTTAAAATACTTTTTTTTTCTTCAAATTTTGTAATGTTACGATTCACCTCGTAGCTGGTTGGCTTGGTTCAGAAGCCTATAATGCTTTAATGAAGACTTTTAAAATCCCTATGGGAAAAATGAAAGGAAAAAATACGTATGGAACCAGCACCACTGAAAAGGGGGGTGGACACTTTTGCACTCTAATGCAAATGTATGAAAAATAAAACTACCTACATGTTCATATATATATATTAGTAAATATTTACTTTGACCTCCTGTGGTTGCTGATCAAACATCTTCCTTTAGAGTTGGACCATATTCGTGTTTGGCAAATAGAAAACTCATTGTTATTCTACACGCATTTATGTTTTTGTCCTCAGATAACCATGTGATCACGTTTAAAGAGGACGGTATTTGGAATTACTCCACAATGCTGATTATGGAGGATCTGGGTTTGCTGGTGTTGGGGGCGAGAGAGGCCGTCTACGCCCTTGACATGAATGATATCTCCGTTGCCAAGTCTAAGGTGCCGGTTTGATTTCCTTTCCTTTATCTCTTGGCAACAACATAACAGAATTCTTTCACCCTGTTTCAAAACAGCACATCTGTATAGTCTGTATTGATTTCTCTCCACCCCTCAGGTGCTTTGGAAGGTTACAGAGGAGAAACAAAAGGAGTGCACCTCCAAAGGAAAACATCCTGACGTGAGTAAAGATCTCTGTAACTGCCACACATGCTTAAAGACACATAAACACATCAGTGGAAATACTCTGAACAAGGGAGGTTGTTTTTCTATATGATATAAAAATCTGATTGATCACCTTTTCAGATCGACTGTCGTAATTATGTACGGATGCTGCATCAAATGAATGACGGCGTGATGTACGTGTGTGGAACAAACGCCTTTAGCCCCACCTGCGATTACATAGTAAGTGACATGAAAAACAATATATGTTTTTTAAAAAAATATTTAAAAATGGAATTTTTATATTTACAAAATTTCTATATTTCTATTATTAATAATTTAAAATAAAATGTTCAACAAAATAAAAATAAAATAGACAACAAAATTAAATAATTGTTTTTTACAGTCATTGTACTCACTGTTTGCATTTTGTAATCCATCACTTTCTTCCTGGTATGAGATTCGGAACGTCGGGTTTCATGTGATCCATCAAGCGCTAGTGTCATAGTTTTGAAAAACAAGATAAAAAAACATTGCGTTCATTGCGTTTGTTTGAACAGACGTACAGTGACGGGCAGCTGAAGCTGGAGGGAAAGCAGGAAGATGGGAGGGGGAAATGTCCTTTCGATCCGTTCCAGAGATCCTCTTCTGTCATGGTTGGTATGTATATCGTCTGTGCAGCTTTTTTTAGCAGTTTAAAGCGACCCTATTATGCTCTTTCGAATATTACCTTTCATGCAGTGTATAATATAGCTGTTTGTGAATGTAAAAGGTCTTCAAATGTCTAAAAATGCAAAGTGCATGACAAATTAAGTTATTGTCTCTTAAAAGAAAGAAAAGATTCTGAACTGCTGAAATGAGTCATCAGCAATTCCAGTCTCACTTGTTGTTTCAAACCTATGTAACAATGTAACAAATTTGCATAATGCCAGACTATGGTCTTCACTGGCTGCCCGTGAACAGTGTCTGTCCGTATTACTGTTTATCAAGCACTAAGGAAGATCCAGAGCTGAAAATCAGATATGGTAATGGAGGCCGTCTGACCAATCAGAGCAGAGTAGGCTCTCAGAGAAGAGGAGTTTAGAGAGACTGAATATTCAAACTCTTTTCAGACTCTGAGAAAAGAGGTGAATGTATGAGAAAATTGTAATCTTATTGTAGGAGACCTCCAAAACAAAGTTAGGGACTTTTTAAAATAGCATAGTAGGGGCTCTTTAAAAGTATTGTGGAAAAAATGTATATATATATATATATATATATTTATTTATTTATTTATTTTGAATTAATTAATTTATTTTGCCATAGATCAAGACCTGTATTCTGCCACGTCCTTAAACTTTCTCGGTTCGGAGCCGGTCCTACTCCGCACCTCTCCTGTTTCACTGCGGACAGTGTTTAAGAGCTCTTGGCTCAATGGTATGTCGGATGTGATGACAAGACTTCATCCAGGAAACAAAGACTAATTACAGGCTTTTATTAGTCTAATTGTATCGATGAAATTGGTCTAATTGTATTGATGAAAGGCTTTGTGTAAATATCCTATTTTATAGTTTATAGCTGGTTTTATTAACAGAAGTTTTTATATTATTTATATAATCTGATTAAAATTTAAGTTTAATGATTGTTTTGAACTTTTGTTTTGGATAATTACTTAAAAAAAAGAAAGAAAAGAAACTAAAATTGAAAATGAGGGTGTTAACGTATTAGAAAATTGTCTAACCAGTCAAACCAGTTTTATTTTAGTATTATTTTTATGCTATCATAGTATTTATTAATATTTTGAATGAGGTTTTTTTAATTAATAATTTCCATTCTCATTTAAATTTTAGTAATTTTGTGCTTTTGTCATTTTTATAAATTTTTTAAAAATATTTCTATAGAGCTTTAATTTCTAATATATTTTATTCTATTTCAGTTTTAGTCATTTTACTTCAACTTAAATTTAGTCATTTTTAGTAATTTATTATTTATGTAAAGTTTGTAATTTTTAGTAATTTACTAAAAAAATGCCAGGAAACCTACGGAGCCCGGCACATGACAGTAAATCATGTGCACAATTTACTAATTTGCTAAATCACGTGAATGATTTTGTTATTTTGTTCCCTCCATTTGCTAAATTGTGCACACAATTTACTTTTTGTTCCGTCAATTTCCTAAATCGCACACACAATTTACTATTTAATTCCCTCGGTTTCCTAAATCGCGTGCACGATTTTGCTATTTTTTCCCCTCCATTTGCTAAATTGCACACACAATTTACTTTAACTATTTCATTCCCTTGATTTGATAAATGATTTTGCTATTTAGTTCGCTAAATTGCGTGCACAGTTTACTATTTCGTTCCCTCAGTTTGCTAAATCACGTGAATGATTTTGCTATTTAGTTCGCTAAATTGCGTGCACAATTTACTATTTCATTCCCTCAATTTGCTAAATTGCATGAATGATTTTGCTATTTAGTTCGCTAAATTGCGTGCACAATTTACTATTTCATTCCCTCAATTTGCTAAATTGCATGAATGATTTTGCTATTTAGTTCGCTAAATTGCGTGCACAGTTTACTATTTCGTTCCCTCAGTTTGCTAAATCACGTGAATGATTTTGCTATTTAGTTTGCTAAATTGCGTGCACAATTTACTATTTCATTCCCTCAATTTGCTAAATTGCATGAATGATTTTGCTATTTAGTTCGCTAAATTGCGTGCAGTTTACTATTTCGTTCCCTCAGTTTGCTAAATCACGTGAATGATTTTGCTATTTAGTTTGCTAAATTGCGTGCACAATTTACTATTTCATTCCCTCAATTTGCTAAATTGCATGAATGATTTTGCTATTTAGTTCGCTAAATTGCGTGCACAATTTACTATTTCATTCCCTCAATTTGCTAAATCACGTGAATGATTTTGCTATTTAGTTCGCTAAATTGCGTGCACAGTTTACTATTTCGTTCCCTCAGTTTGCTAAATCATGTGAATGATTTTGCTATTTAGTTTGCTAAATTGCGTACACAATTTACTATTTCATTCCCTCAATTTGCTAAATTGCATGGATGATTTTGCTATTTAGTTCGCTAAATTGCGTGCACAATTTACTATTTCATTCCCTCAATTTGCTAAATTGCATGAATGATTTTGCTATTTAGTTCGCTAAATTGTGTGCACAGTTTACTATTTCATTCCCTCAATTTGCTAAATTGCATGAATGATTTTGCTATTTAGTTCGCTAAATTGCGTGCACAATTTACTATTTCATTCCCTCAATTTGCTAAATTGCATGAATGATTTTGCTATTTAGTTCGCTAAATTGCGTGCACAGTTTACTATTTCGTTCCCTCAGTTTGCTAAATCACGTGAATGATTTTGCTATTTAGTTCGCTAAATTGCGTGCAAGGTTTACTATTTCGTTCCCTCAGTTTGCTAAATCACGTGAATGATTTTGCTATTTAGTTCGCTAAATTGCGTGCACAATTTACTATTTCATTCCCTCAATTTGCTAAATTGCATGAATGATTTTGCTATTTAGTTCGCTAAATTGCGTGCACAGTTTACTATTTCGTTCCCTCAGTTTGCTAAATCACGTGAATGATTTTGCTATTTAGTTCGCTAAATTGCGTGCACAATTTACTATTTCATTCCCTCAATTTGCTAAATTGCATGAATGATTTTGCTATTTAGTTCACTAAATTGCGTGCACAATTTACTATTTCGTTCCCTCCATTCCCTAAAGTGCACACACGATTTACTATTTCGTTCCCTCAGTTTGCTAAATCACGTGAATGTTTTTGCTATTTAGTTCACTAAATTGCGTGCACAATTTACTATTTCTTCCCTCCATTCCCTAAAGCGCACACACAATTTACTATTTCGTTCCCTCAGTTTGCTAAATCACGTGAATGATTTTGCTATTTAGTTCGCTAAATTGCGTGCACAATTTACTATTTCATTCCCTAAAGCGCAAACACAATTTACTATTTCATTCCCTCAGTTTGCTAAATCACGTGAATGATTTTGCTATTTAGTTCGCTAAATTGCGTGCACAATTTACTATTTCATTCCCTCAATTTGCTAAATTGCATGAATGATTTTGCTATTTACTTCGCTAAATTGCATGCACAATTTACTATTTCGTTCCCTCCATTCCCTAAAGTACACACACGATTTACTATTTCGTTCCCTCAGTTTGCTAAATCGCACACACAATTTACTATTTAGTTCCCTTGATTTGCTAAATTGTGCGCTTGATTTAGCAAATCGAGGGAACGACTTAGTTATGTGTGCGCACAATTTAGTCTTCTATTTTTTACCTGCATGTCATGTGCGGGGCTCTGTAGAAACCTTTCTAATTTAATATGTTTTTTTAATGTAAGATTTATATTCTATATTATTTTTAGCTTTACTTTAGTTACAGAAAATGATTTTAGTTTTAGTTAACAATAACAACACTGCTCTGAACAAAGTGAAAAGTCACATTTCTCTACCCACTCAAGAGCCGAGATTCGTCTACATGGACGTGGTCCCAGAAAGTGAGGACAGTCCTGAGGGTGACGATGACAAAGTCTACATGTTCTTCAGTGAGAACGCCGTGGAGTACGACTTCTACAACAAGCTTGTGGTGTCGCGTGTCGCCAGAGTCTGCAAGGTAACACTTCGCTGATCCCAAACAGAAGTGGTGCAAACAGAAGGATTTAGCATATTTAGCACTGATCTTGTAAAGACTTTTGTAATTTTTCCCTGTTCTACAGGGCGATGTGGGTGGTCTAAGGACCCTGCAGAGGAAATGGACCTCCTTCTTGAAGGCTCGTCTGGACTGCTCTGTCCCTGAACCCAGTCTGCCCTACGTCATACAGGACGTCTTCCATGTCCGCCACAAGAAATGGAGGAAAAGTGTCTTTTATGCTGTCTTCACCTCTCAATCGTAAGTTTTGTCTTGCAGTCTTTTTTTTTTTTTTTTTTTTTTACACATTTATTTCTATTCTGTATCTGAATTCACTCATTCGTTCAGCTCACAGTTGTGTTTGTGTATGCAGAAGCTCAACAGATCAGTCTTCAGCTGTTTGTGCATTTCATGTAACCGATATCAGTGAGGTGTTCTCTCGTGGCAAATTTAAGACGGAGGTGTCCGTGGAAATGTCTGATGTGAAGTGGGTCACGTACAGCGGAGAGCTTCCTGTCCCCCGACCTGGAGCTGTGAGTGGTCATTATTAGTCTTACAGAGTCTTTAAGGGGATGTATGTAATATTTAAAGGTGCTATAGAGGATGTTTTCGACGACTGAGAAACCAAAAACTCAGTAAGAGTTTTTGAAATGAGCGCATGTGTAAGATCAACCCCCCCTCCTTCACAGCTCATTTCGAGGGAACGCCTCCCAAAACTCGTGCATGAGTACTGGAACACGAGTGTTTACCACCGGCATTCGCTGTGTCGTGTTAGTGGATTCATTATGTCGGACTCACCGCAGGTAACTCATAATCTGCAGTTGTTACTCCTGTCTCCTGACAAAAACATTGCATGCGGCGCCTGTGGAGTGTGGAAAGTTACTAGAGCACGCATGTCTCTCACAAGGAACGTCATGGCAGTGATTGACAAGCCAGAGGGCCAATTGGCTGATGTTTTTAAGGCCCTACCTCGTGCACAGATGATGTATATTGATATTATTCCTTTCAGTGCACCTAATAAATACTCTTTTATCAGTTAGTAAAGACAGTTTCAAGTAATATTGCAAAAATGTATAAAACAAAACATCCTCTATAACACCTTTAATATGTTACAATAGTTAAAAAATAATTAAAAACTACCATGTACCAGAATGTACCAAGATTATGATGTCAGAGAATACTGATATTATCCAAAAACATGATTTAAATGGGGCATATTTATTGTAAAATTATAGTATTTTTTTTTTTTGCTAGGGTACCAAACATTTAAAATATATTTATTTATTTATTTTTTCTTCAAAAAATCCATCTTATTTTCATGTGCAATCTTCGCAGTGCATCAACAACGCAGCGAGGACTATGGGAATAGAAAGGTCGCTGGACCTCCCCGATAAAACCCTACAGTTCATCCGAGACCGGCCTCTCATGGACGACGCCGTCCGTCCAATCACAGGCAAGCCCCTGCTGCTCAAGAGAGGCCCGCTGTTGACCCGCCTTGTCGTAGACCTCGTAACTGCATCGGACGGACAGTCCTATCCTGTGATGTTTGTCGGGACAGGTGAGATGCCTGTTAGCCTCTAGGGCAGAGCAGCTCTTTAAAGTCGGTTAGAGGGTGTGTGTAAACTGTCATTCAGAGGAATGTTAATTGTACCTGGGACAGAGCTGTTTGAATTACAACCTATTGAATTTTTTGTTGTTGTTTTTTTGTAGTTAAGTAGCGTTGAAAAGCTGGATGTAAAATTTTGCTTTTGCAGTGAAAGTGCAATTCTTTTCTGTTTTCCATCAGAAAATGGTTATGTGCAGAAAGCAGTGAACTATGATGGAGAAATGCACGTAATTGAAGAAATAAAACTGTTTCAGAACACTGAGCCAATTGACGTCCTACGACTTCACCAGAATCAGGTACTCAAAACTGGGGCTGGTATAGATCAAAAATTGCTGATTCAGTTATATTCTGATTTATTTGGGCATAATTCAGTTCTAATGTTCATTTTTCTGTATGTATTTGCTGATTCGATTATATTCAGATTCTCAGGCTCTCAATTTGATTGATTCATTTTGTTATAATTCAATTCTAATTTCGTTTTGCTTCCATATGAAAGAGATTATTTTTCTGCTAATGTATTTGCCGATTTGATTATATTTAAATTCACAGGATCTCGATTTGATTTGATTCATTTGGGTATAATTAAGTTATAATGTCCATTTTGTTTCCAAATGAAAGATATTCTCTCCTAATGCTGTATATTGTAAAGTACACAAACCAGGAACTTAATTTTCAACTAAAAACTGGTTCTATGAATCATTCATTTCAGGAATTGGGCTACTACACTGGTTGCACTATATGTTTTTGATTCATTGATAAGAACCGGTTAGTTGTTAATGAATCAAACTACATGGTCACGTTGTTTGTTTGTTTGTGTCCTTAAAGACACTTGTGTGTTTATTTGAATAAATAACGAGTCATTCATAATTACATTATTATTTTTGTAATGACTCTTAATTGCTAATGATTAGAAAGCCAAAGGAATATTTAGTTGCATCGTTCATCATGAACTTGTCTGTCTGGTCCAGTTGTATGCAGGCTCTGCGTCTGGGATTGTCCAGATGCCCGTCAGCAACTGCAGTCGTTATTCTTCCTGTCTGGACTGTGTGCTGGCCAGAGACCCTTACTGTGCCTGGGACGCCACAGCTCAACGGTGCTCTAGATCACTTGAGGATGCAAAAGGGTAAGACCCTCACACACAAGCACAATCGCATATCAAAATTGCCAACACAAAAGATATTTCGAGGAATGTTCACACTGTTCTTTTTCATACAGCAAAAGCATATACTGACTAGGGGCTATCAAACTCCAAGGAGGACAAAAAAAGAAAAACACCTTAAAAGTGTCTCGTACGCGTACACTATATTCACTATGAGTCTTCTGAATTCCCATTCACTGTAACTAATATAGTAAAATTGTATATTTATTAAACTCATTTTGTTTTTCAGCAAATAACTTACATTTTGGGTTTATTTATTTCATTTTATATGCAATCTTTTAAAATGTTAAGATTTAGGTGTAGTAAGTGATTTCTGAGAAACGCTGTTGATATTTGAAATCTACCCAAACAAACGCACCCCTCCCTTTATTGCTCCGCCCCCAAAGAGCGGATGTCTCATAGGCTATGTTCACACTGTCAGTGCTGATCTGATTTTTGTACATATCTGATTGAAATTCAATCAGATTCAGCAATAAAATGCGATTTTTACATCCGTTTCATTTGTGATTTGAAATCCTATTCCAATTGCATTTCTGGAAATCCGTTTGAGTCTGACTGCTCTGATTGGATTTCATGTGGCTTATGTGACTTCTTCAAGCGATGTGGAACATAAACATCAGACACTGTTATAAGAAAAATGTAGAAATTCACTGCTGAAAGAAGGCTGTGTTGTTGCAAAGTGCCGGATGAGCAGAAATTGGCAATATAACGGAGACATGTTTTGAGACGACAGCACGGAATAAAGCCGTTCATAAGATGCGGTAGTCCAGCGAGGTGGCTGCACATGTTGTAAATATGACAACACCTCTATGCTGCTTTTGTTGTTGCTGTTTTTGCTGTATACCTACCAACGCAATGTCATTGCCATAGAAACCAATGCAGATATTCCGGAAAATGAAAGAGCGGCATGGACACACAAATCGGATCTGAACAGTTGCAATACACAATGTGGACATCAATAATTTTAGTTCAGGCCTTCCCGCTTGGGTCTCTCCAGTGCTGGAAAGCTTTTCCAATATTAACACGGGTCCTAAAGCTCTTGCCTGATCATAAACATTCTCTTTCCAGTGATATTCCTCTGACCTTTTCTCTTTTGTAATGTCTCTTAGCCATCTTCCTTTCTACAGTCTTTCTTCAAATCTCCCTCTTGCATACTCTCTCTCCTCCCCCATCATGGGTGGACACGCCCCCTACTGATGATTGGCTAAAAGTGTGTCGTGCTCAATCCGATCCACTTTTAACATCATTTCTCAGAAATTGCTTACTGCACCTTTTAACAATAAAAAAATATTTCATCAACTTTAGCTTTTTTTGTAGCTGAGGCTGAGTAAATCATTCCTTTAACCACCACTTTGCATATCTAATATGTGCTTGACTATATTTAGGTGCGTATAAACATATGCCGACAGTTAACGTCACACTTTTTGCATTTTAGTAATCTGATACAAAGCCTGAAAGACGGGGATGCCACTCGATGCCCAACAACAGGTATATAGTAACTTTTTTTTTCTGATTCAACATTAAAATCAGGGCTTTATTTAACATTATTTTCCCGTCATCAGCTACCGTGGAACTAAAGATCCACTCCCTGGTGTTGGGAAACAACATCAGATTGCTGTGTCGAGTAGACTCTAACCTGGCCCAGGTCAACTGGAATTTTGCTGGGAAGCCACTCCCCTACTCAAACAGGAAGTATACTATTTATAGCGATGGCATCCTTATCTCCAACGCCTCAGCCGCTGACGCTGGACGCTATACCTGCACGTCAGTCGAGCGGGCGAAAGGGAGACAGTACGCCCAAACACTGGCCGTTTATGACTTACGCGAACAATTACCAGTAAATGTGACAGATAAGATTAAGACCACATTGGGAGTCCTTCCTGAAAGCTACACGACATCATCAGGTTTGCATAAAACTGAAGAGTCTCCGTCATATGCTACAAATCAGAGCAGTGAGAATAAATGGATAGTAATGCAAGTGGCGCTGGCCGTGATATCCGTTATGATGGCCTGTCTGCTTATCTGGAACTTGTACATGGGCCACATTTCTCCGTTTATGTGCTGTGGAAGACAACCGATCAAAAGCCACAGGAACCTTCCAGAAAGGGAATACATGCACACAGGAAATGATGTTGTGGACAGTAAACAGCAAATGGTCAGGTTGTGTGTCACAACAAACAGTAATATTGAAGCAACCAGCTTCCACAGGAATACCGTCAATGGGGATACGGCAACGGACATTCATATTTTTAAGTACATTACAGACGAGTCTGAGATTTAAGATTTGATTCTTTTTATGTCATTTTTATACATATTTATTTTTTTATTAATAATAAAAAATGTAATAAAAATTAATATTTTAACTAGCAAAGTTAAAAGTTTGTCAAAGCCTATTTTAAAGATGTAGATAAATATGAAAAAAAAACAAATTTTTTTTCGAAATATGAAGGTAAAACATTCTACCAGCTGTGTCTGAAATTGCATACTATTCAAGTAGCTACTACATTTGAGGAACAAACTTTGCAAAATCTTCAGGACATTCACTCTCTCATCACCTCGGCTATGTCGTTACTGTATGAATCTCAACGCAATCATAGTAAGTCAGTATTATTTGGTGCCGTGACCCGGTGTTGTACTCGAGCACACACTTCTTTATAACATTGTCTGTTCCCTCTCCTGTTTTACCTCAATTAATACTATGAATTCGGACATGCTACTCATTTCATGTACCGCTTTTCTCCTGTTATTCAGAAGGGAAGTATGCATTAGACGTAGGGAGTGACTGCAATAAAAGCGACTTTAGTCTGAAAAGGAATGTTTTTATTGAACTGAAGTTGGAGAGCCATTCCAGTCACATTTCATATGCAGGACTGTTAAATACATTGGCTACACAAAGCCAGTTGTCGAACTTTGCAAAATCAACCTCCTGTGGCTCTGTGGAGGGAGATCTTGAGCAAAGGGGACCAAAGATAAAGTCACATATTAAAATTGAGTGTCTTAGCCTCCAGCCAACCACAACTGTAAACACAGTGAGATGAAACAAAGAATAAATGCGAAATGCATATTTATACGCCAGTAGTAAAAATAGCACAGGATATAGCCGCATCCACCAATTAAAAGTTGTAGCACTTGAGGGAAACTCGAAAGCTATTGGTTCACACATGCTTAATATGCATGAAGAATTAAGGCGGTCTTCGTTTCGAAGATGTGAAAAAGCTTTAAACAGAAAGACAGCAGGCACAAGGTGTGTTTGCAAGGAAACGTTCTCAGTCAAAGATATATATATAAAAAAAAAATCTGCAATGCTTTGCTGCAGTGTATAAAAGGGGCGTGTCATATGCAGATCATACCATTTACAAAGACATTTAATTCATGCTTGTGAATCTTAAAAGTCTAAGTGAATAATTAACCCAAGTAAAAATGTAATTGCAAAAGCACTGATTTGGAAGTGATGCAAGAACGAATGTCTTGAGGTAAATAGAAAAGCTGCCATGATTTAGAAAAGAACACTTGGACATGCTTTTTCCCCTCTCAAAATTCACTTTCCCTAAAACAGTAAAGTGACTGTGTAATATATATATATATATATATATATATATATATATATATATATATACATACACACTACCTGTCAAAAGTTTTTGAACGGTAAGATTTTTTTTTTTATATGTTTTTAAAAGAAGTTTCTTCTGTTCACCTAGGCTTCATTTATTTGATCCAAAATACAGCAAAAACAGTAATATTGTGAAATGTTTTTACAATTTAAAATAACTGGTTTCTATTTGAATACATTTTAAAATGCAGTTTATTTCTGTGTTGGCGAAGCTGAATTTTCAGCATCATTACTCCATTCTAATATGCCGATTTGCTGCTCAAGAAACAGGATTATTTCATGAATAGAAAGTTCAAAAGAAAAGCATTTATCTGAAATATAAAGCTTTTGCAACATAAAAAAAAAAAAAAAAAAACTCTTACTGACCCCAAACTTTTGAACGGTAGCGATAATGCTACAAAACCTTTCTATTTCAGATAAATGCTGCTCTTTCAAATAAATCAAATAAATGAAGTCTTGGTGTGCAGAAGAGGCTTTTTTAAAAAACATTAAAAAATCTTACCGTTGAAATCTTTTGACCGGTAGTGTGTATATATGTATATTATATATATATTTGCGTGTGTGTGCATTCCTATCAATTTCTTTTTACATGATCTTTTAAAGATGGACTAATTTAAAAATCTGATACGCAACTATTCTTTTCATTCTCAGACAAGTCAATGGAATGACATGAAAAATCAAGGCTCAGATGAATGGAAATCAATTCATCAATGTAATATTACAGTGTCCATTTTTTGCTATTTTTGTACTAATGTTCCACCATTTTGCTGTCAGCTTGAGAGTAGTATGTGTTGAGATGTCTTTAAAGGAGCAGTTTGCTTATTTTGGTTGATCATTTAACCTTCTGGTTAGTGTTTCTGTCAGTATTTGTACCCAGAACAGGGGTTTGACACATTTTCGATCATCATTCACTTCTATTTAAATCGGCATTAAAGTGTTCAAGAGATCTACTCTTGATAGCTCAAAAGAAAAGAAACTATGTTTATACACATTCTTTGAGGAGTGATTAACATTCAATCTTTTCGCAATAAAAAAAAAAAAAAAAGATTGTACAAATGCAAAATAACCATTCACAAGTCCGTGATCTGGCTGAAGTGGCACAAAAATATTGGGTAAGGTCCCTCTGCAAACTGCCCCTTTAACATTAAGACAAACAGTGGTACTCTTGCTCCATCTGTAGTTCAGAAAAGGTATCACCAGGGTCCGCTCTCCGGGTAGTTGGGCACAGCGGCTGGATACTGAGGCAGGCTTGGGCCGGTTTCAGAGATGGCGTTAAATCCAGCTTCTCTCACAGTGGGGTTCTTCCATGCACCCGTGCTCCATTCTTCCTGTGCCCGCTGAAAACTGCCTCCTCCACCACGATATAGCCGATGGACCTTTGAGGGGACAAAACTAATGTGACACAATGCTCTTTTGTTTTGATTTAAAGGTTTATTCTTTGAAGTACAGTTATTTTTGTGCATCAGCTACGCAAGTAATGGTGAGTTAAGGGTTGCGTGTATGTGCAAATCATACCTTGATGAGGACAAGCCCCATGAGAACCGTAACTACGGTAAAGAGCAAAGTACAGATGAGCATGAATATAGCCGAGATTACGTTTGTGCTGAAAAAAATCACTGTGGCAATCCAACCACTGCGAAGAGAGAAAAAAATAGTGAGTTAACATCATTGGAAGTATTCAAATGGCCACACAAAGATTAACTTTATTGATAAAGTTAAGCTCAATCCACAACATTTGTTAAATAATAATAATGTTGATTACCACAAAATGATCGCTTTTAAAAATTAAGAATAAATAACAATAATATATCATCGTTTTGATCGTCACAATTAATTATCAAAAAATAAAACGCAGTTGCGGTAAAGTAGACTACAAACTACTGTTTGGCGTCGGTAAGATTTGTTTAATGTTTTTGAAAGAAGTCTCTTCTGCTTATGAAGACTGCATTTATTTGATTAAAAACAGTAATATTGTGAAATATTATTACAATTTAAAATAACTCCTTTCTATTTGACTGTATTTTTAAAGGGGACCTATAATGCCCCTTTTACAAGATGTAATATAAGTCCCCAGAATGTGTCTATGAAGTTTCAGCTCAAAATACCCCACAGATCATTTATTATAGCTTGTCAAATTTGCCCCAATTTGGGTGTGAGCAAAAACACACCTTTTTTGTGTCCCTTTAAATGCAAATGAGCTGCTGCTCCCGACCCACTCTCCAAAAGAGGGTGGAGCTTTGGTTGCTTAACAAGAACAAAGCTGCCAAAATTACGATTGTCAGTAACAGTATTCAGCCTTATATTGTTCAAACTGGAGTCGACACTGATAGAGAGACTCAGGAAGAAGTTACAACTTACAGAATGAAACTGGATGTTTCTCAATGGTTAGTAGATAAATTTATGTAGTAGTGGAGTTGATTCACTTTTGATCAATTTAATGCGTTCTTGCTGAATAAAGCCGTGGTCAAACCAGACTTGAAATGTTTCTAGGGACACTGCAATAGTCGTAATATGATTTCACACTCCGCAGCATCTCTTTTTTTTTAATTCAACATGTAATATATCCATTATGTGAAAATACACAAGTTACTCCACTGCAGCGCTGCAGATTTAAAGTTTGCATTCTTTTAATTCAGCTAAAAGTTCAAGGTGTGATGTTTCAATATTCTGTTGGTCACATATCTTCATGTAAGTTGAATTCGCAAAATTCACTTGAATTTGTTTCCTGTCTTCATTCTTATGCATATAAATCAGTGATTAAGTCAGTGGAATTGACTTAAAGGGCTAGTTCACCCAAAAATGAAAATTCTATCATAATTTACTCATCCTCATGTTGTTCCACACTTATAAGACTTTCGTTCATCTTCGGAACACAAATGAAGATCTTTTTGATGAAATCTGAGAGATGTCAGTCCCTCCATTGACTGCCTTTGCAACGACCACTTTGACGCTTCAAAAAGTTCATAAATTGATCAGAAAACTAATCCATATGAATTGAGCGGTTTAGTCCAAATTTTCTGAAGAGACTCGATCACCTTATATGATGAACAGATTTAATTTAGGCTTTTACTCACATGTAAACACTGATCAGTGAACATAAGCAGAAGCTTGACTGAACCTGAATGACACACAAGAGCAAACCTCTTGTGGAAGCTCAAACGTGCTGCATAACACGAGAATGAACCTCATTGTTTATGCAGCAAGTTTGAGCTTACGCAAGAGGTTTGCTCTTGGGTGTCATTCAGGTCCAGTCGAGCTTCTGCTTATGTTCGCTGAATCACTAAATGAAATCTGTTCATCATAAAAAGTGATTGAGTCTCTTCAGAAGATTTGGGCTAAACCACTCTGCACTTTTTGAAGCGTCAAAGTGGTCATTGCAAAGGCAGTCAATGGAGGGACTGACATATCTCAGATTTCATCAAAAAGATCTTCATTTGTGTTCCGAAGATGAACGAAAGTCTGGACTGACGTGAGGGTGAGTAATTAATGACAGAATTTTCATTTTGGGGTGAACTAACCCTTTAAGGGGCAGTCGTGGCCTAATGGTTAGAGAGTCAGACTGGTAACCTGAAAGGTTGCGGGTTCGATTCTCAATTCCGGTAATCTCAATCGCCTGCCGGGCCCCACAGCAAAAATGGCTACCCACTGCCCTGTGTGTGTTCACTACTCCTAATGTGTGTGCACTAACTTGAATGGATTAAAGGGTTAGTTCACCCAAAAATGAAAATGATGTCATTAATGACTCACCCTCATGTCGTTCCAAACCCATAAGACCTCCGTTCATCTTCGGAACACAGTTTAAGATATTTTAGATTTAGTCCGAGAGCTTTCTGTCCCTCCATTGAAAACGTATGTACGGTAGACTGTCCATGTCCAGAAAGGTAATAAAAACATCATCAAAGTGGTCCATGTGACATCAGTGGGTTTGTTAGAATTTGTTGAAGCATCGAAAATACATTTTGGTCCAAAAATAACAAAAACTACGACTTTATTCAGCATTGTCTTCTCTTCCGGAATCCTTTCCATTGAATTGATTCCATTGAACTGATTCCATTGAATCCATTCATCTGTTGGCGTTGGTAATGCACTTTTACGTCGCCATGGTTGTTTTTGGCGATTAGGACATCCGCGACATGCACACTTACGCACCATTTTAAAAAATATAGCAATACCAAAATACAAACAATGTAGAATAGCTTGAATACAGCGTGCGTCTTCCTCAGACTGTAAACGAAGCTCGGGCGCACTAGATAACACGTCAGCAGCGTCTTACATCAGCAGCGTCACTGCAGAGTCGTGAACCGCACTCCGGAGCAGAAGGGGGCGGTAATGCACCAATAAGCTGGATGCCAACCGCCGTAAAACAGGAAAGAAGAAGAAGAAGCGGAGTCGTGAACGCGAATTGACAACAGACCCGGAAGAGAAGACAATGCTGAATAAAGCCGTAGTTTTTGTAATTTTTGGACCAAAATGTATTTTCGATGCTTCAAAATGTCGCGGATGTCCTAATCGTTAAAAACAACCACGGCGACAGATGAAAGGATTCATTGGAATCAGTTCAATGGAAAGGATTCTGGAAGAGAAGACAATGCTGAACAAAATCGTAGTTTTTGTTATTTTTGGACCAAAATGTATTTTCGATGCTTCAAAAACTTCAAACTAACCCACTGATGTCACATGGACTACTTTGATGATGTTTTTATTACCTTTATGGACATGGAGGGACAGAAAGCTCTCGGACTAAATCTAAAATATCTTAAACTGTGTTCCGAAGATGAACGGAGGTCTTACGGGTTCGGAACGACATGAGGATGAGTCATTAATGACATAATTTTCATTTTTGGGTGAACTAACCCTTTAAATGCAGAGGACAAATTCCGAGTGTGGGTTACCTTCGCATTTCACTTTAGAAAAGTGTTAAAACTTAAAAGTATTAATTAAAAAACAAACAAACAAACAAAAAACTTCCGAACAGTAGTGTGAATGGTGCAAGTGTCTAAAGGGTTGAAAGGCCAAAATTACTTTTTTAAAGCACCTACATTAATTCTTTTAAACTGTTATGTCATCATGAAACTGAAGATTTTTAACTTATGGGATGTAATCTATTAGTATTTGTTGTCGTTTTAATTGGTAATTAAGCTACAAATTATGTGAACTGAACTCATATTAAATATTGAATATCCTAACAATTCATTGTTACTCACCATGCACCCCAACCTGATATTCCAAGACTCTGGAAGAAGGCGAGAACACATTGCAGGAAGAAAATGAAGAAGAAGGCCATGAAGTTGAAGGAACTATCAGCCCTGAAAAGACAAAAAAACAACAACAGTTCAATCGAAGTGAAAAATCAAACTCAGCAAATGTGTCTTTCCTGAAAAGAGTTTCCTTGCCTGAATGCTTTATAGAGCGGCCTGAACCAGCAGGTATAGCTGCATGGGCTGAAAATCAGCAGCCAAAGGAGCGAAAAGCCAAAGTTGATCGCTCCACCACCTCCGGCCCACCAGGCTAGGCAGGCCACCACATTAACACATAGTGTGATAGAGTATACTGAAAAAACAGAATACCAGTCATCAGATTAAAGGTGCAATATGTAATAATTCTGTCCGCTAGAGGCATATTCAAAACAAAGGCGTAGCTTGATGGCGGCATGTTTGAGCGCAGAATCTTGGGACATGTGGTCTCCATCTCAATGGCTGGTGGAAACAATAGGGATAGGACTCGGGAAGAAATCACGTTCATGTTTTTACAAAATAAAACCAGAAACCGAGGGTAACGCGGGTATGATGCAATTGACAGGCGACTCCTCACACATCCCGGCGCCTTGGTTAAAATTGCAATTTTCTCAAAAATTGCAAAAAAATCTTTACAAATAGTTGGAAACATTTGGGATATTGTAAGTACCCAAGTGAACAAAATATATAACACTGACCTAGTGGTTTTTGGATATTTTACTGCAAAATTCGTACATATTGCTTCAGTCAAACTTAGGAACTTCTGAAACCCAACTATTCCCAGTTAAGATTACTCACACATCCAAAGATTGTAAACACGACGCACAAGCTGGCGGTGGGGTTGCGGAATTTCCTCATCCAGATTCTGGTAAAAACATGGCTTTATGCGAAGAAACTTCGGCAGAGGAGGGAAGTTGTTCGTTCGATCTGTAAGGCAAAATGAGAAGTTATTCATTTTTAACCACAGCAATAACTAGGGTCCAAAAATTGGATAAAAACAGTGACATTTATAGTTTTTATATACCAACCAAACCTGACCTACCTGTCATTTCTCAATTTTGAGAAAAGGTGGAAAATGTTGATGTTTCTGGTGCTAAAGAACTTTTCCCTCTCTGAACTGATATACTGATGTTTTCAGTGCTAAAAGAAACACAGATATCTTAAAAACATGAAAAACATTTTTTTTTTTTTTATATATATTTTAGGATATAATAATCAGCTATTAATTCTGATTACAAAACTTAAGTACATTAAGCAAAATGATAAATAACTCTTTGTTGTACACGCCACATAAGATCATAACAGATTTAGGGTTTGTTTACTTTGTATTAAATATGTGTTGTTGATTATAATAATTCACGGTATTTTCAGCATTACTGATATTGGAAAACATAGTGCAGGCCAGCAGCTAACCATGCACTGTTCAGCACAACTGCAGTGGAAAATCAACAGTCAAACTATACCACATCTACGCAAAACAGAAATGGTATTTCATATGCTTAAAAAAGTTGCTTCATAATACAATAAAACCTCAGACTTACATTTCTGACGATACCGTTAAATAGTTTGATGGGGATGCGTCCGTCTGCAGTCTGCGAATCCTGGCGATCACGTGGCGGACTGGAAGCGTTCTGGGAAATGTAGTTCTAAACGCGGCCTGTTTTGCACGTAGCGGACGGAAGTTGTAACTCTTGAATACTACAAGCCCCATCACAAGCTGATCAAAGGTGTGGTCTTGGCGCTTGTGACTAGAATATTTACCATTTTCCCTGCCTTGTGGCAATGAAAAAAATATGACACCTTTCTGTTGTTTTTGTTAGAAACTTGAACATATTTTCGTACTTTGGAATTTTATCTCAAGATCTTTTGCGGAATTTCTGACGTTTGTGCTTAGCTGTTCAAATATCAATCTTTAAACATGTCAAGCCTCTTCAAAAACACGGAATCATTACATCTCAACAGTTTTATTTAAAAAACAAAACAAAAAAACACTTCAATTCTTAAAGAGTGTTTCGCTAAACAAAAACCCCAGCCAAAGCTGTGAGTTCCACTGAATAACTTTGTGACTTGTTATTTTCATCTGACCAATCCTACTAGAGAATCACGCTCACCTTCAAATCACAGCCCTTGGTGCGTGTGAAGAGGCGGAACCAGTGGTGACAGCCAATAACGTGACTCTGCGTTGATCTGACGTTATACGCCGCTGGCCAATCACAGCCTGCGATCCATCCCAGCAACAGGCTCCCGCCAATTCTGAGCGGGGAGCGCGAGGGAGTCTAGCCGGGGATGAGACGGGAACGACGGGACCAGGATTACACACGAAAAAATTGAATCTACAACTCTAAAAGTTACAGAAACTAATCGAATTTGCAGTTGACACGTTAATGCTGCAACTTTAAAAGACGTGGAGTCGATGACTAGCCCTAAGAAGCTGTGTACGGAGTCCAGAAAAGCGCTCCCCGTTTCCGTTTAACGTTTCCAGTGAGAGGACAGCGCGAGCGCACGGAGCTGAAAGGCGCGCGGATGGTGGTCGTGATGCTCGCGGCTGAAGAGCCTTTAGCCTCCACTCCACGCAGAGGTTTGATGTTTAATGTGAAATAAATCTGGTTTAAAGCATGATTAGAGTGGGAATAGTGGGGTAAATAAAGGCAGGGAGCTCGCATAGGTGGCTAAATGCAGAAAAGTGTGAAAACACTCCACTTATTAGTTCTGAAACAATTTTTGTTTGGCTCAGTTTGTCTGAAAAACAACTAAACAATAATTTAATGACTTTTTCATGTAGTATTTGGGGTTGTCGAGGGTTTTATGATCTTAATTAGCATGTTAGCAGGTGAGCTATTTGCTCAGATTTGTTATTGACAATCTAGTTTTCTACACACAAAATGTGACTTTCCTCGCTTATAATGTTTATTTTTTCTAGTATTCGTGGTGGTGTGTCGAAGTACGCCCCATATATGTTGTTTTCAGTTCAATCCAGTTCTTTGTTCCTCAGTCTTGTGCTAATGGGTGAACTTAATGGCTCCGTATTCACAGGTTCAGTAACGTTAGCCAAACTGGCCTACAAACCATCATTCACTGAAAGGCGGGAGATCAAAAATAAACATTTTACGTGTAGCACGTGAATGTCGTTTCTTTGAAAGTCTGAAAACGCTCTGCGTTTTATGAGAGGACTTTTTTGGCATATAAAAGATTAAAGTTACTATTTATCCTCGAAATTAACTTCATCGGGCTCGGCTGCGACTGTCAATTTTAGTAGTTAGCATGCAGACCTAACTTTAGCCATCACCTTTGTTATGACGAGACGTGTTTTGACAACGAGTAGTGTTGTTTTTGCCTCAATTATTGATATTAACAACATGTCAAATTTCACGTCAGATTGATGTCATTTGTTATAGCTTGCATATGGTAATTATTTCTCATGGAGGATTTGACCTTAACATATTCTTTATATTTCAGGCATGGATTGTGTGGGCAAAGCTAATACCAGCAAGAAGCTTGTTCAAGGTAAACAACCTATGTGTTGATGTTTCTGGTCAACAGCAAAATACTATAAGGTTTAGTAATACTTTGAGGACCCAATCTATTAGATTGTTTCTTTTGGGGAACTTGAGAGCTTATTGTATTATTTACTGACATGAAATGATACTATTTCCCTTATAATTTACTCACCCCCCATGTCATCCAAGATGTTCATGTCTTTCTTTCTTCAGTCGAAAAGAAATTAAGTTTTTTTTTTTTTCAGGATTATTCCAGGATTATTCTCCTTATAATGGACTTCAATGTCCTCCAGATGGTTGAAGGTCAAAATTACAGTTTTAGTGCAGCTTCAAAGGGCTTTAAACGATACCAGACGAGGAATAAGGGTCTTATCTAGCGACACGATCTGCCATTTTTGAAAAAAATTCAACTATATATGCTTTATAAACACAAATTATCGCCTTGCACATGCTTCCGCTTTCTGCATTCTTCAAAACGCTTACGCCGTATGTCCTGCGCCTTCCCTATTCTATACTTACGGAAAAAACTAAACTGGCGCCGCGTTCGTTCCGTAAGTTGAATAGGGAAGGCGTAGGACATACAGCGTAAGCATTTTGAAGAATGTGGAAAGCGGAAGCACTTGCAAGGCGATCATTTGTTTATAAAGCATATACAGTTGTATATTTTTTTTTATTTTTTATTTATTTATTTATTTATTTTTAAATGACCGATCGTTTCGATAAGGAGAATAATCCTGGAATGTTTTTATCAAAAACCTTAATTTCTTTTCGAATGACGAAAGAAAGACATGACCATCTTCGATGACATGGGGGCGTGAATAAATTATCAGGAAATTTTATTTAAAAGTGGACTTTAAGTTTTCTAACTTTTAAAAACACATTAAAACTAATGCAGTGTTCTATTTACCTGAGGTCACACCAGAGTTGACCGTGTTTTGCCACGGTTTATTCACTGAGCAGCCATATTAAATTCTGAAGTCGGGGTTGTTGTGCTTCCCCCGTTTCCCCATTTTTCCCAGTCACAATTCCGACTTCAGGGGGCTTTCCAGTTAAAAGTTCCTACTGTGGGCTAGGAATTTCCCACTTCCGAGGACAAATGAAGGAATTTAAGTGCTTCTATAAAGTGTTTTCTTCTTTTCTCATGGTTGTTTTACTTTACTGTTGGAAGATAAAACGGTAGAGCATATAGTTATCCGTAATGTAAAATAGGATATGTTATGAAAATATAAAGTCTTTAAACCCAAGATAAATTAATAGCTTTTAACAAATTGCATAAAAAATAATTTTTTTTAATTTTTAAAAAAAAAAAATTTTTCTGATTGTAAGATGGACAATCCATTCTTTTGTTTCTGAATTGCATAAATGCTGAAATACACTACATGACTTTTGCATAACTTTTGCCCCGATTTACAGTCTGGAGAAGTAGAGGAAAGTTGACAAGTCAGAGTCAGTCTGCAGATTTTGGGCTGTTCATGGAAAGTCTGTTAAAAAAGTAAAAAAGTATTATAAATATAACTTCAGACTATGATTCTGTCTAGTCAGATGTCAAACATGTTTGATATTTTGAGCTGATTTCGAACACGTTTTCATTTTTCATGCATCTACTAGCAACAAGCCATATTTTTCACTTTGTTGTGCTGGAACTAGGGCTGCACGATATATCGCATGAGATTGTCACGCGCATTTCGTCAGTAAAGACGGTTCCCTGATTACCGCTAAATCGCCATCACCTGCTTTCAAATGGAGCGGCATTTAATAGACAGAACCGTAGATCACTGAAAAGCCACGCAATATCGCGTTCATTATCGAAGGCGATTCATCTGCGATAATAAACGCGATATTGCGTGGCTTTTCAGTGATCTACGGTTCTGATGCAGGTGATGGCGATTTAGCGGTAATCAGGGAACCGTCTTTACTGACAAAATGCGCGTGACAATCTCATGCGATATATCGTGCAGCCCTAGCTGGAATGTCTTATGCCGTGTGTCCACCAAAGCGTTTTTTTTAGCATAATTTTCAAATTGTTTTCAATGGGAGCGCCGCATTTTTAAAATGCCAGTAGCGTAACGAGTCGCCGAGCGTCTTATTTCACTGAGCACTTGCTGTTTTTTACTGGTCGCCAAGAGTTGAAGATTGTTCAACTTTTGGGTAAAACGCAGTGCTCATCACTGTCACTTTTTACCCACCCGTCCAATCACAGTGGAGGAAGGGCGAGACAAATACCACACCGACCACTGCATTGCAAATGTATAATGCCTAGAGTTTTAAAATCTGTTCAGATTTTGAAAATCATGTAGTGTATTCCTGCCTTAACTAACAATGTTACTTCCCTACAGCACGTCTACCTTTCAAAAGGCTCAACCCAGAACCCAAGGAATGCAGTGAACCCAAAAGAACCAAATGTCCAGTTGCCCCAAAATGTTCTGAGCCAAGTGCATCTGATGGAGAAAATGATATGGACAGCTCCTCCATCCCGCTGCAGCATGGCCCGGCTCTGGTAAATGGTCGCGGTCCGCTCGATTGCTTCATGAGCCGACGGAAGCGTTCCTCAGTCCTCTCTGGCCCTGAAGCCACTATCGACCTCACCGAAGACTCAAATGATGCTGTCAAAGACCAGCCTGCACCTCCGGTTGCTGCCACCTGCCCCCTTAGTGAAGAAACGACAAAAACCGCAGAAGATACCACAAAATCTACAGAACCAACCACACCACTGACAGAGAAAGAGATGGAAAAGGATGAGGAAGAGGATGAAGATGCCCTCCCACTACTGGACATAACTCAGGAGTCTGAGACTGAGGAAGAGGAGCAGCAGGAGACTGAAGTCAGTCCCGAGAATGAGTCTGTGTTGTCAACTGGATCCACCAGCTCCCTCTCAGTCATAGAGAGCTCACCAGAGGCCAGCAAGAGTGCTCCTACCACCCCTGCCTCCGTGAGTAGACATTAATCAATTTTTATTTTTGGTTCGATGTCCTTTTTTGCTGAAATTTCAACCTATTGATCTATCTCTTTTTTCTTTTTTTTTTCTTCTTTTTATGCAGACATCACAGATAAATGCAGCCAGTAAAACAAAGAGACGATCACTTAAGGTAAAATTTTACAACATTTAGAAACCCACATTTTTATTGTAATGTTAGGCCTAGTCCTCACATACACGGGTATTTTTTTAAACGTTTTTCCTCCTCCGTTTTAAAAAAAAAATTCCACGTCCACACAAGCACAGTTTTAAAAAAAATCTCCGTTCACGTGGAAACACAAAAACGCACAATGAAGCACTGTCAAAAGTCATGTTGGCCAATCAGAAGCCTGGAAAAAAGTTTATTACCGGTTCTGGCAGGCTAACAACATTGTCATTTTGCTTAGCATTTTATTACTATTATTATTATTATTATTATTATTATTATTATTATTATTATTATTAATTCCACAAACCAAAACGATACAATGAGATGCATTCATTCAAAGTAAAAAAAAAAAAAAAAAAAAAATTGTCATAAGCAGTGACCTGCGTGGTATTGCATTCTGACGCCCCCGTTCTGCAATATAATGGGAGAACCGGATACAGCGTTTACATGTGGACGAACTGCCAAATCGCATAGAAAAAGCTGCGGTTTTGAAAATACCCGTGTTCTTGTGGACAGGGCCTTAATCTGGTGCCGGCCCACTTCAAGCACTGTGGGGTGGTGGGGGTAGATGTGCAATTACATATTCATGGAGAGGTTCTAGCAGACCAATCACAGCGCTTGTGGTCCGTGTAGAATTGACGTTGTGTTACATTTTTGGAGAGGTGCACGTCAGGTTACGCGTGCTACACACAGCTTATGACGTTGCTACGCAGAAGTATAAATCAGCCTTTACACATCTGATTAGCCGTTGTTTACGCGCTCAACAAACATGTCTGTAATTGGCTACAGATCTCAACGCTGCAAAAACGCATAAAAATAAACCTTTGACGTTCGTCACAGAGCACAAGCACAAACACTCATGTGAGCGTTTAAATCAGCTGGCTATCAGTGGGTACCGGCACTGCAGAAATTCAGCTATCGTCACATTAAATGATCAAATAAATCTTTGGCAGGACAAGGATTCATTTTGGTGGCCACCAAAATATTTTCAATGTAGAAAAAACCCTGAGCAATGTTGCTGGATATACAGTTTTGCCATCACAGAAATAAGTTAAGATGAATTCAAGTAAATCCAAAACAGTACAATTAAATTACATTTTCACTGTATTTTGGTCAAATAAATACATTCTTTGTGAACGTGAGAGACATGCTCATTAAAATTGGTTTTGAGTTGTGTGTAGGAATATAACATTAAAACGATAATAGACTTTTACAGTTATTAAATATTACACCGATTGTCATAAATATGGTGGTGATATAATATATAAACACTTTCTTTTTGTCACTATGGCTCTTTTTTTTTTTTTGTACTTGGCAACTAACAATGTCAACAGCTTGACGTCTCTCTGGAATGCAGGTCATGGGTACATAAACCCAAAGCTGATATCTTGGTATGTTTTTTTTCTACCCCAAAAGCAAAAAAAAGTATCTTAATGTGATTGTTTGCAGTCTGTTAAGGGTTCAAGAAAGATTAATTGTTTCCTTTTAAAATCTTGTCACTGTGGAATTTTGCACTCTGTTTGAAAAGCCCTTTATTGTCTTATTGTCCCTCAGAGTGTCCAAGAGCAGGAGGAGAAGCAGCGACAGAGGGACGAGAAAGAGCGCCAGAAACAGGAGGCCAAAGCTGCCAAGGAGAGGAAGAAAGAGGAGGCCCGCAAGCTAAAGGAAGAGAAAGAGAGAGAGAAGAAAGAGAAAAAGGAGAAAGACGAAAAGGAGCGGCGGGAGAAAAAGGAGAGGGAGGAGAAAGAAAAGGCTGAGAAACTAAGAGCTAAAGAAGAGCAGCGGCAAATGAAAATTGAGTGAGTGACCCAGTACAGCACCACAATAGTAGTTGTGCTGGTGTTTTCTATGAGTATTAAACTCTGGTGTCAATCCATTTAGGGCCAGACTGGAAGAGAAAAGGAAGAAAGAGGAGGAAAAACGGTTGAAAGAAGAAAAAGAAGTGAGTGTTTTTATCTATGCAAGGTTTTCTTTATTGCTGATTTATTGAAATTGTACTCATTGTGTTTGTGCCTCTCTTCAGCGAATCAAAGCTGAGAAGGCTGAGATTACACGGTTTCTACAGAAGCCCAAGACCCAGTTGGCACCAAAGGTAAGAGTCACATTATTCAGTGTAGAATAAAGACCTCCTGTGCCAAACTACTGGTGTAAAACATTTACAAATGCTACGCAAGATATTTTGAGAATGAGGCCTTGTTGGGCATGTAAAGGATGCACACACAAAACAAGCAAAAACAAATATACTAAATTTAAAAATCTTTCCCAGTGTGTTTTAATCTCCAGACATGTTTGCTGAGTTTTGTTGTGTGTTCCAGACTCTGGCATCTGCCTGTGGGAAATTTGCTCCTTTTGAGATTAAAGCGCACATGGCTCTGGCACCACTAACTCGAGTACAATGTGAAGACGCAGTTTTAGAAGAGCTGGACCATTATCTTGCTCAACCGGACCGCACTCTAAATGGACTAAAGGACTGGACAAAGCACAAACCTCGCACATCAGGTCCAACCAGGCCTAGTCACAGTGCAGCAAGGTAATGCCACTTTGAGCCGCTGCCGACATACTTATGTACTCATCATGTAAACGTGCAGAACCTCAGCTGGTGTTTTTGTTAGTGATGTGAAAGGCTTATTCTTTGTTTGGTTTGTTTGTTCCTTCATGTTCTCTGTTATTAGGGATTGTGTGGTCATAACTGAAAGCCAAAAGGCAGATGGTGTCCCTGACCGCCACCGTTATGGCCGCATGAAACTCCTGCAGTTCCATGATAACTATCGTCCAGCTTACTGGGGGACCTGGTGCAAAAAAAGCACTCACATCTCGCCACGCTGCCCGCTGAGACTGGACAAGGTAAAAGCACAAGAATGTGTCAATCAAATGCTGCATTTAAGCCACCTTAATCTTCATGGTTGTCATGGCTGCAGTACTGTTTGTGATTCCTATGTAAATAAACGTATGCTGTTTTAATGCTGCTTTAAAGAGGTCATATCTAAAAAATATCAAGGGAAATTTAATTTTTTCATGGAAGTTCTCCATGAATGGATACAATATGTGGCTATATTTGGCTGCTTGTTTGCTTAGAAGTTTGGATTAGATCCAAGCAGGACAATGGCTTGGCAGTTTTTCAGCATGCAAAGAAGTCGCTGTCAAGGGCCTGATGGTTCATCTCCCTGCTTCCGCTGATTTTAAGCAATTCGGAAATAAACTTTGAGTTGGTAGAACCATTAACTCTGGAGGATGTTTAGTCGTTGCACCGTTGGGTGTGAATCGTCACTGATCTCACAATTCCATTTGATTACGATTATGTCAACAATTCGATTCAGTATCACAACGCGTTGCAATAAAATTGCACATGCCTGTTTTTGTCAATGAATACAAGCAGTCAGATAGCCTATATGAACTCCCATTTTATCTTATTTGCTCCAAGAAGGTACACTTCCTGAATGTAGTCAAATAAAACTTAAAGGATTAGTTCACTTCAGAATTGAAATTTCCTGATAATATACTCACCCTCATGTCATCCAAGATGTTCATGTCTTTCTTTCTTCAGTCGAAAAGAAATTATGGTTTTTGAGGAAAAATTCCAGGATTATTCTCCATATAGTGGACTTCACTGGTTACCAACGGTTTGAAGGTCCAAATTGCATCTTCAAATGGCTCTACACGAAGGGTGTAATCTAGCAAAATGATCTGTCATTTTCAAAAAAAAAATGCTGTTTTGCTTAGTCTTTGCACCTTCGCTTTGTAAACACTGGATTCATACTTCTGCCTACGTCACGTGTGAAGCTGCAGTTTGGACACCATTGAAGTCCTGGAATGTTTTCCTCAAAAACTTAATTTCTTTTCAACTGAAGACATGAACATCTTGAATGACAAGGGGGTGAGTAAATTATCAGGAAATTTTAATTCTGAAGTGAACTAATCGTTAAAGTCTGAACACAGCAGACGACAGGAGCATTTAGAACTAATAAACAGTAGTAAACACTAAAAGTGCATGAAACTGTCTAGTGTTGTACTTAAGTTACAATAACTCTCACGCGCACACACACATGCTCGCTTACACTCTGTAAATGTTAAAATAGGTGCATTTTTTACTACTCACTTTTGTGTTTTGCCTCCCTCCGCCATTTTATGCTAGCGAGACAAGCGCGTATGCGACAAATGGCGTCAGAGAAAAATAAGTAGGCTATAATTGATTATGGTCTGTTACTGCATCGATACAGAATCATCCACATCACGATGCATCATAGAGAATTAATTTCAACAACCCTACTGTATCCCCCAACTGCCTCTTATGCACTTGAAATTTGACAAAAAAAGTCTTCTCATGTCATAACGTATCTCATAATTATGCTTTTTTTTTGTCATAATTGAATATTTTACTTTTTCAACTTTATTTAATTTTCAGCTTATCTCATTAATTGGTATGTTAATTTTAACTTTTTATATCAATTATGACTTGGTGTAACTTAATTATTTACCGAAGTAGGATTTTTTTTCTTTTTTTTTTTTTTCCTTCTTATTTGGAGGAAATAGGCTTCCATAGTAATCTGAAGTGTTGTTAATTTGAAGAGATTTTTTGGTTTATCAGGAGCTGCTGGATTATGAGGTGGACAGTGATGAAGAGTGGGAGGAGGAGGAGCCGGGAGAGTCTCTGTCACACAGTGAGGGGGTGAGGATACAATGTCACTGTTACATTTCTGTACTTAACAGATTAGCTACTACAGAAGCCATACAAATCACCAATGAAAATTCGCACCAAAAATGGGCTGTAGTGACATTAGTGATAAAAAATGGTGATGACTTTAATCTTGCTGTTCTCTCTAGGATGATGACGATGAAGGTGGAGATGACGATGACGATGATGATGGATTCTTTGTGCCCCATGGTTATCTCTCAGAAGGGGAAGGAGCACTTGAAGACGAGGTACGTGGAATGTCACGCTTCTTCTATCGCCTCATTCAGTCACGTCATGACACTAACAGTCTGCTCTTGCAGGAGGGTGGAGATCCAGAGAAGCAAAAGGTGCGTCAGAGGATGAAGGCTCGTGAATGGGAGAATGAGCTGATGTCTAAAGGGAAGGTGAAGGTGTTGGAGGCGGTTGTGCGAGGCTGCCTGTGGGAGGGGGAACAGCCTTCGCTGGACCTCCTGCAGCCATACGCTGTCTGTATACTGGAGCCTTTACCTAGAGACGAGCCCTGCACCCCTGATCAGGACCTATCACGCCAACAGAGGAACAAAAAATGTGAGTACAGTGTGTGCTTAACTGTTTTATAATTTATGGAGGTTCTATATACAGTTAGAAGTTAAAGTTTTATAATCTGCTGTCAAAGTTGCTTTACTAAACATTAGTGTCTTCATTTGTTGGACAGTTTCTTCAAATCTAATCATCCATATTTTGTTAAACTGAGTCTCTTCTTGCATGAAGCGCACAGCGTATTAACAGCCGCTTTCAGCTCAGTTAATACAAAGCTGAGTCTAAAGGCCTTTTCATGCTATGAGAGGTGCAACAAGTCATGCAAATCACTGGTGAAAATTCACACAAAAATTGGCACACCATGAATTTTCATTATTCACTTAAAAAGGTTGCATACATGAACCAAACTGAAACAACTGCCTTCATTTCTTTAATACCGTTGCACATTACAGTTTCTCCTGAGGGTGATTTAAATTATTCAGTGATGTTAATCTGTTTTTCAGTGCTGTCACAGCTGCTGCCTTTGCTTCATGGGAATGTGAACAGCAGTAAGGTCATAATCAACGAGTTCCTGGAGTTCTGTCGCCAGCAAACATCCTCACCCACAGAAAGCCCTTTGAATTGTATTGACAGCGTCCCACCCAGGTAACCCAGCTAACTGTGTTTAACTGTGATTTTTAGTATAGTTCCTTTTAGGTTGACATAATTTTGTAGGCCAACCAGGAAGTTAGCATCACCCTAGTTCCTTTGACAAAAAGCCAATAGGTTTTTTCCATTGGATTTTGGGTTATTGCGGAAAATAAACTGGCTCTGTGACCAACAAAAGTTTATGATCCTTACACGTTTTGTTCACCATGAAAATCTTTTTGAAGCCTAAGTACAAACGCCAGAAGAAAAGGCTAAAGTTAGGGTATATAGAACTTACACCACATTTCAACATCATCATTAGGCTTAAACTATCAGTGGTTTAAATTGGCAATGGTTCTTTTAAAATCTTTGAAATGGTTTGCAAGTGCATGATTACGAACACAACTAAAATCAGTGAGTGGTGAGTTCTTTGGCATAATGAAGTCACTGACAGCCTCAGTTGTCCCATTTAGCCACTTTTTAGCAACCTCCTTTTTCAAGACATGTAAAGGCTTACAGAATTCATGAGTAGTACTGATATATATATTTTTTTTTTTTTTCGTAAAATCTTAAGCTTTTGTAAAGCACAGACCTTATTTCAGGCATTTGCCCAAAAGGCCATAAAAAAAACACATTAGCCACTTTTCCACCGTCGGGCAACCAATGAGAGTGGTTTGGCCTGATTATGGAAAAGTGGCTATTGACTTTAGCATGATAGAACCATAAGTGCTAAAATGTGTCATTTTTGTTATATTTCTGTGTAAACTGGATGACTCATCTGCTTAGTGCCTGGAAACATTGTCACTGAGAATAACATCCTGTTGCACTCTGGGGGAGTGTTTTTGCTCTTGTGTCAGCATGTTATGAAGTTACTTAAATTAAGCCACACAGCTACACAAAACTCAAGGATATTGATTTTGTTTGACAATAGGATCCACATCAGGCGTATCATAAAAGAGAACGCCGTGTACGAAAAGCGCTCCACTTACAGACGATGCTGCTGGTACGTGCATGCGGAAGTTCTGACCCGTCATTCTCAGGAGGCCTTGCCCGTTCCCTGCCAGTGGACCTACCTCACCTCCGGGGCTCAGATCACCCGCGACGAGCCCGCCGGCTCACAGGGCAGCTCACCCACCTCGTCCACTTCCACCACACCCTCCAACAAGAGGAAAAGTGCCAGCAGCCACTCCATTACAAAGTATATGAAGAAATGTGGTGACTCCGAACAGGTGCAGATTGTTGTTTTTTTTGTTGTCGTTGTTTTTTTAAAGACTTATTTAGATCTATGTCTAACTCTGTGATTCATTCTTTAGACTGAGGCCATGGAGACTGATGGCTTCCAGGCAGACACCGAGGATGACGAAGACGATGATTGCGTCATCATTGGGGAACAATCTGGTTAGTATGCATCACTACTAAAGCTTGACGACCAAGACAAATCTGGCAGAATAAGCATGACATTTTTTTTCTTCTTAACAGGATCCTCTGAACAGGATGCCAACACATCCTTGCCACAAACTGAGAGAAACACAGAGCCCATGGACACAAATGCATCCGAAACTGCTGCTCTTGCCTTGCCCTGCCTCACCCCAGCCACCGCCTGAGATCTGACTCCTTCCTGTTGGGTTTGCGATGAACCAGGCGCTCAAAATCTGATCTACGATTCGAAGGATCACACAGTATTAAAGGTCCCCAGAATCAATCATTTGTTCTCTCTTCTTTAAGTGGAGGTCTGTTAGATGGTGTACTGCTCTTCTTCATAGGTGAAGTCCCACTTTTTGAAAGTGTGTAAAGGCTGATACATTCATCAGCTCTGACACCAATCAGGAGGTTGATGCTGTCTGCTGGGCTCAGTGCCCCATTGTTTTAAATGTTTTTTTTTTTTTCCTCTCAGAATACTTGAACTGGTGTATGTCTTTCAAAAATAATGACAATTGAAATATATTGCACTTTTATATTCCATTTCTGTTTATTTCATTCTTCTACCCCCACCAGAAGTCTTTCACTTTTTTTTTTCTTTTCCGAGAAGCTTTGTATAAAAACGGCATGTGCCATTTGTCGCCCAGGCTGCTATATGCGGTGTAAATACTATTTTTGTTTTTTGAAAAATGGTGTAGAAGCTGAAATAGTTGGTGGCCGTCCAACACAGGGGAAAAAAGCAGCAGCATTGGCATTTCTTTTGGCAAAGTATTTTCTTAATTGTTCTGAATAAACTGCACCATAGTTTGCAGTTGTAATGGGTTTCCTACAAAGCTTGTTTAAATAAAGCATTATTTAAAAATGAACTTTTAATATGCTGTTAACCAACAGTTTCCTTCTCCATATACACAAGACTTAGTTTTGCACAGTGAAGCCATTTGGGTTTCATTCATGCATACTCAACTCATCTGACAATGCATTTTATTTCATACATCACATCAAAAGCATTAACACAACATTTAAACTCTACAAACTTGAGTGAGTGTAAAATACAAGCATGGTTCATTATCAACAATATAGCATGGTTTAATCAGTGAGCATTATAGTATCCACTTCTTTTCCATAAGAGCGGGTGCCTTTTTATCATCATAAATGCACTGGTTTGTAGCTAAAATAGTTTTACAATTTACTGCAGTTATACTTCTTGTTTACCTATAGTGGCTGATGAATTTGAAGTAAATAGTTTACTTTCGGTTTGAAAAATAAGGTGCGGTTTTGATGTGAACACAGCCTTTCAAAGTATACTCGATTGGATTATGTGCATTAACACAGACGCTCACACATGCACACTAGAAAGTTTCATTCTTGTCCAGTGTCTGCACTCTTTCTCTCCAGAAGTTATGAGCGATAATGTCTTTATACTCATTTAAATAAGAGTTTCTCTTAACCCCCTCCCACAAGTGCTTGTCAATGACAAAAAGCATTTCCTTTCAATTGTGACACCATGGTCGCCAGTGTTAGCATCTTGTGGACAAACTCATCATTGCAAAAAAAAATTGCACGTGCAAGGTGAGCGTATAGTATATGCAATTAGGGTGGAAAATCTGGATGCGTGCTTACTATGTAGTTGATAACATTTGCGTCAAACGTGCTGCATGTGTAAAAACAAGTATACTTTGGGCTTCATTATATAAGTCAAATGACTTGGTGACAGCTGAAATGAATTGACATTTATCTGTATTAGGAGGTAGATCGTTGTCGCAGACCAGGGGTGCGTTTCCCAAAGCGAACTATGGTCGCAAGTTCCTTCCTTACCAATAGAGTTTAATGTGACTTATGACCATAGTTGACTAACCATGCTTTCGGGAAACGCACCCCAGAGCATTTTGTCTAAGTTGCGTTATAACATTCATGCGTAGTGTCATTTTTGTTAAGCAGGAAACAGAACCTCAATACAACACAAAAGACAATCTTAACTTGGTAATGCTCATGTTAGATCAATTTCAAACTGTTGTCACAATGAGATTTTATGGTACATTAATCAACATTTCTCTCTAAGCAATAGCTAAAAAGTGCTTTAAATTACAACAGATCCACTTACAGACCATTTCCAGTCTGACAGCGTCACAGTGCATAAACTGCTTCTTCCGTTATCATGTGATGACAGGTCATGTTACTTCAAGCAACAATGCATTATAATAGGACAGATTATTGAGGCCCTTAAGGTGCTTACACTTTCCATAATACATCACTGACAGGAAACAACTCCTGTGGTTAGCACCATATAAATCCATCTAGCACATGTTGTGGACACAACCAATGTATTGGGCCCATCCTATGAAACCGTGTGGGGTTGTGGACGATGGGAGAGAAAGTCACTAGGAGCGGCAAGAGAACGCAGGCGGGACAGCAGTGACCGGGGAGAAAGCAAGACTAAATGTTCAGCTCATGGTCTTGATGTTCTCTAATAATGCTGCTTTAAGCAGAGCAGCAGTCTTTCCTCCTGCGGCAGCAATGTCTGCCAACACTGCCGCGTCCCACGTGAAGGTCAGCAGAGCTGCTGGGGCCTGGAAGGTGTAAACAAATGTGTGATTCAAATTTTTTTTTTTTTTGTTCTTTTTTTTAAATTATTAAATTAAACTTTGCAGACAGTGTTCTTTGATCTTCACCTACCAGGTTGCACTCATTCAGAACCGACTCGTCGTCTTTCAGTTTTAGTCCTCCAGGTGCCACCAGCTCAAAGGGCTGCCAGCCATTCTCCAGTGAATCACGCACAAACTGGTACAACGCTGCCACCTTCTCCCATGCCAGGAAAGTTCCTATGGGGCAATTAAATGCAAGTTATGCCATACAACAAGAGCCTTCAGTTGGCCAAAAGAAGCAAAATCATGTTTGCAGTGTTGTATTGACAATAGACATCTATGGGGCAAGGCATTCTGGAGGGTTTACAAGCATAAATGTACAACTCTCACATATGACAAAAAAAAAGGAAAAAAGAGCCATTTGTCAATATCATGGGGTTTCATTCAAACATTTCTGGCCAAAGATTTTTGTGAGTCTGGCCAAAAAGACTTTGCCCTTCCTGAGACTTTTATCCTTAACTTTTCTGTTTAGATGTTATAAAGGTGTTACAGGGAAAACGTGGTTAAAGTGTTAGTTCCCCCCAAAATGAAAATTCCAGTAAGGTCTGAAGAGACTGAAATCATATAGAAGAGAAGTCAGTCAGTTGAGTTAGTGGCAAAACCTTTTACAGAGTATTGTTGTCTTTTACTGCATATGATAATTTAGTCTCAGAAAGTAGAACTGAAATGGCATTCATTATAAGATGATTAGTTAAAACATTTCAAATACACCTGCAGACTATTTTTTCTAGTCATGTATTTCGCCATTGAGGATTTCTTAAAAATAGTGTGTAAAAATCTTGTCTCGTCTCCTGAACTCAATCTCGAGTCTCGTCTCGTGAGTCTTGTCACACCCCTAATAATATATATATATATATATATATATATATATATATATATATATATATATATATATATATACATATATATACATACATATATATACATATATATACACATACATATATATATATATATATATATATATATATACATATATATACATATATATATACATATACATACATATATATATATATATATATACATATATATATATATATACATATATATATATATATATATATATATATATATATATATATATATATATATATATATATATATATATATATATATATATATATACACACACACATATACATACATATATATATATCTCATATGAATTAATATATATACACACACACACCGATCTGGCATAACATTATGACCACCTTCCTAATATTGTGTCGGTCCCCCTTTTGCTGCTAAAACAGCCCTGACCCGTCAAGGCATGGACTCCACTAGACCCCTGAAGGTGTGCTGTGGAATCTGGCACCAAGTTGCGAGGTGGGGCCTCCATGGATCGGAATTGTTTGTTCAGCACATCCCACAGATGCTCGATTGGATTAAGATCTGGGGAATTTGGAGGCCAGGTCAACCTCAAACTCGTTGTTGTGCTGCTCAAACCATTCCTGAACCATTTTTGCTTTGTGGCAGGGCGCATTAACCTGCTGAAAGAGGCCACAGCCACAAATACTGTTTACATGGGTGTACATGGTCTGCAACAATGCTTAGGTAGGTGGTATGTGTCAAAGTAACATCCACATGGATGGTAGGACCCAAGGTTTCCCAGCAGAACATTGCCCAAAGCATCACACTGCCTCCGCTGGCTTCCCATCTTCCCATAGTGCATCCTGGTGCCATGTGTTCCCCAGGCAAGTGATGCACACACACCCGGCCATCCACGTGATGTAAAAGAAAATGTGATTCATCAGACCAGGTCACCTTCTTCCATTGCTCCGTGGTCCAGTTCTGATGCTCACATGTCCACTGTTGGTGCTTTCGGCGGTGGACGGGGTCAGCATGGGCACCCTGACTGGTCTGCGGTTATGCAGCCCCATACGCAACAAACTGTGATGCACTGTGTATTCTGACACCATTCTATCAGAACCAGCATTAACTTCTTGAGCAATTTGAGCTACAGTAGCTCATCTGTTGGATCAAACCACACGGGCCAGTCTTCGCTCCCCACGTGCATCACTGAGCCTTGTCCGCCCATGACCCTGTAGCCGCTCCACCACTCTTCCTTCCTTGGACCACTTTTGATAGATACTGACCACTGCAGACCGGGAACACCCCACAAGAGCTGCAGTTTTGGAGATGCTCTGACCCAGTCGTCTAGCCATCACAATTTTTCCTGCTTCTGACACATCAACTTTGAGGACAAAATGTCCACTTGCTGCCTAATATATCCCACCCACTAACAGGTGCTGTGATGAAGAGATAATCAGTGTTACTCACTTCTTCTGTCAGTGCTCATAATGTTATGCCTGATTGGAGTATATACACTATATATAATATAAATAATAATTATATATTAAAAACTACCAACCCTGAAGTATACTTCCATCTGGTAACCGCACTCTCAGAAGGGCATAGTTATACTTTCTTCTCTCTCTCTGCTCATCTTTTTCACGCATGGCTTTCGTTCGCAGCATTGCGTTTCTCTCTACAATTTCATTCCTGTAATGAAAAAAGATCATAAAAACATGGTGCGACTATATCAGCTTAGATAGCACAAACACTACTGTTGCTGATTTCTTTACTTCAGTTGCATTTCTTTCTTCAGCTCCTCCGCAGTCAGATTGTAGAAGTCTGGGGGCAACTCGAAGTGTGTAGCATGCTGCGATGGTCTGAAGACCTGCGGCTGACGGTCCAGCTTCGCTCTGACTGGCTCGCCTTTCTGCAGCCGCTCCAAATGAACCTTTATCTGCTCCAGAGCGTCCGATTCCTGCGGCGGTAACACCAGGTACTCCTCAGTCCTATCTGAGATACGTTATTCAGGGATGGAGATTAGGCGTTAGGACTTGGCATTAAAGAAATCACACAATTCACTTTTAAATATAATGCTGGTAATTAACTTTGCCATTACCTTCGCCATCTACTGGCAGCGCGGTGCTTTCAAATCCCACAGCCTGAAGATACTCACGAGATCCTTCAATCACACTGACCTTCTCCTTTATGAGTAAAACAACAAAATGTAAGTGAATTAGCTTTTTGAATTCAGTTTTCTCTATCCTGACTGAAAATGTTCATACCTGAAACACTCTGTTGCTAAGCTTGATCTTCCGATACTTTTCCTCAGTCGGATTCTTACAGATGTTTTCGATGTACCTGTCATCGCACATCATTGGATTTCAGTTGTACATTTTACAAACACACCGAGATATTGTTGTGCAAAATTAATATAGTCCTAAAATTAAATAGTCCTCACTTGCTAATGATGTCAATGGCGGCCTTTACTTTCTCTTTGTCTTTATTAAAGGTGTGAATCATCATAATGGAGGCCTCCAACGCATCCTCTGAGAACCTCTGTGAAAAAAGAAGCACCTTTAGTGTCATCTACATGTAATTTTTTTAATTCTTGCAGATTTTCTGTAATAATCTCACCATAAGAATAGCTTCCTTGATGTGCATCTCTCTTTCAGTCTTTGTTAAGGTTTTTCCAGTCAGAGGACAGATGAAGAACACTCCTGACACTGAGAAACAAGACGGATCCTTCTGTGGAACCCCGGAGCCCTTGAAAAGGTATGAATAATCACAGTCAGGAAAAGAGTAATGCTGGGATTGAGATGAGCCTGAATTGGATCTGAAATCCTAAAGGAACACTCCACTTTTTTTGAAAATAGACTCATTTTCCAACTCCCCTAGACTTAAACAGTTGAGTTTTACCGTTTTCGAATCCATTCAGCCGATCTCCGGGTCTGGCGGTACCACTTTTAGCATAGCTTAGCATAGTTCATTGAATCTGATTAGACCGTTAGCATCTCGCTCAAAAATGACCAAAGAGTTTTGATATTTTTCCTATTTAAAACTTGACTCTTCTGTAGTTACATTGTGTACTAAGACTGACGGAAAATGAAAAGTTGAGATTTTCTAGGCCGATATGGCTAGGAACTATACTCTCATACTCTCATTCCGGCGTAATAATATTGGCTGTGAACCCCTTGCACAGGGGGCGTGCCTTGCAACCATGGAGACATTTGTGAGAGGCGCTGCGTAATATCATTGCGCCTGCTGCACCCATGGTACGGCAGCAAAGTTCCTTGATTATTACGCCAGAATGAGAGTATAGTTCCTAGCCATATTGGCCTAGAAAATCGCAACTTTTCATTTTCTGGTTGTCTTAGTACACGATGTAACTACAGAAGAGTCAAGTTTTAAATAGGAAAAATATCAAAACTCTTTGGTCATTTTTGAGCGAGATGCTAACGGTCTAATCAGATTCAATGAACTATGCTAAGCTATGCTAAAAGTGGTACCGCCAGACCTGGAGATCGGCTGAATGGATTCGAAAACGGTAAAATTCAACTGTTTAACTCTAGGGGAGTTGCTAAATGAGCCTATTTTCAAAAAAAGTGGAGTGTTCCTTTAAAGGGACAGGTCACCTAAAAATTTCAATTTTGTCATCATTTATACTACACAAAAAAAGAAAATTTTCACTGAATAATAACTTCCATTTCTGTCTATTCTTTGGGATTTAGCATTCTTAGGATATTTTATGCTGCATTTTGTCATTTTGGAGCTTGACAGCTTTTTTTTGTTCTATTCCTATTCCTTTAAAGCGGAACTCAGTAAGATTTGCTAAAGCTCCCCCTACAGGTTCCTTCAGTGAATCACACTGTCGTAAAAAACAACTACAACGCTCTCCAGCGCAGTAGTTTTGCAAATACAGTACAAAAAATCTCGACGGAGGTGGGTAATTTTCTAAATTGTCTTATAAAGTCATAATATATACATTGTTTTTGAATTACCGTAAAGCATTTTGTCACTCTCGCGTGAACGTGAACATGAGGCGAGATTGTGTCGGGTCGGCAAAGCTCAACTTGCAAGTGCTGTTTTCTGGCGTAGACGTGCCAGAGGGGGTTAGTGCTCGCCTCAAACACACCACTACAATTCAATTAACCGTCTAAGGACTTAGAAAACTATTTATGAAGGTAAAAAAAGTTACTTAGTTCTGGCCTTAAGTAAATTTTCACAAGTTTTACGCATACAGATATGAATAATAATTTTGACCAATATGTTGACCAAATGATGTACACTCACATGAGATGAAGACTGCAGTTTTTTTCCAAGAAAAATGTTTATTCTACATAAGGGTGGTCCACCTTCATGATGGCCACCACCATGTTTAGATCACTTGATCAAATGCTATTAATTTAGAGAGTAGTAGGTCATCTGGATACTTGTCGCCCTACTGTTTTATGAATACTGTGAATTCGGACATACTACTCTTTTCACACGCTGTTTTCGTCTACTATATATAGTAGGGAAGTTTGTGATTTTGGATGCAGCCATAATGTTTGCAACCCCTCTATTTTCACATACTTTCAGTTAATATGTCTGCAAAAACATTCACTTTTGTGTGACCCTGCCAACAGGTGTCAGCATAAATTAATATTGGCCATCTAAATACGGAAAAAATAAAAACTGTCAAACTTGCCTCGATATCTGTGTTCTTCTGAGTGGCCGCTATGGCAGCTGCCTCTGCTTCAAGTTCTCGCTTCACTGAAATACAATGACAAAATGAGTGGCTGCTCATGCTTTGAGATTTACCAATGTTTTTAAGATTTCTATGGAAGCTTGTTTCCACCTCGGAATACATGTTTTATATAGTATAAATGTATGTTGCATGAATGAAATTCGAACATACTATTTCTGCCATGTTGTCATTATCATGTGACCTACCAGCGTCAGCTGTTTCGATTCACTTCTGTTCATAAATCCTCTCCCGTGGCCGCATGGGAGAGTAAAGAGTGGAATGCACACAGAATCTCGGGGTGTGTCTCAATCAGCTCCCTAGTTCAGTAGTCAGGGCACTGATCAGGGAATCAGCCACATTCATTTACATGATATACTGATTCACGACCTAGGGACCTATTCCGACTTGAAAATTCTGACTTTTTTTCCCCATAGTTGGGAATTATAAACTGGAAATATAGGAGAGGATGCTCACTGCAGAGCCATGGGTGGAGTGATAAATCTAGATGTAGAAGGTCCATCCACACCCTAACCCTACCCATAACTCTATCCCTGCACCCATTAGAACCCCAGAAGTGGAGCTGGACTCAGTCAAGCTCAACCCATTTGGCTCTGTAGTGGAAAAAAGTCAGAATTGTGAGATAAAAAGTCACAATTACCTTTTTTTTGTTCCGAGGCGGAAAAAGCTTCCATGGATATCTGAGTGAAAAACTGTAATTATACACTTTATGTACCCTGATTCCTTATGGCATCCTGTGATGTTTGCAATTTTGGCCGGTGCTGCTGCTCGATCCTGGCGAGGGCGGCGGCCCCTGCCATCTGTGCATCCTTGGTGGGCGCTTTTGTGGGCGCTTTTCTGGGCGCCCCATGAGCAGCCTGCGAGGCTTCAGGTTTAGAGCTGCACGAAAGACCAGTGGCTCGTTGCATAAACTGCTTAGACTAGTCTTACAAGTTAGTCATCTGTTTTTTTTTTTTTTCTTTAAGACTGTCCAAAACCTTAAGTCAGATACATAAAATCATAGATTGGTCTAATTTGATACCAAAAAGTAACCCTATCTAATTGCTATTTGCTCAGACTAGTTCTTACAACACAGTCTTAACACCATAGCTATGTTTATGCAACTAGCCCCAGATGACACCCACTTATTTATGTGGTTGAAACGGTTATTGTAACCAATAACATCACTGGAGCAGCAGTGTTACTGTGCAAACCACTCCCACGTGACTAACACTAAGCCTGTTACCCTATGAGTAATTATAGCGATAAGGTTAGACTCATAGGTCGGATCCTGTTCCGGACCCAAAACTATCTAAGTAAAAAAGCTTCGAACACTGATACATTCAGCACATACTATACATGTTTCCCAACCTGTCATCTCCAGACATGATCATGTTAGAAATGCAGTCAGACAGGTAACTTACAGATGCTAATGTACACATTCTTTTTATACATTACTAGAGATTTTATGTGCTTGCACTTTACACAATTTCTATTGCGGAAAAGTCTATAAAAAGAAAACATGTTATTGGATGCATCATATAAACTCGTGATCATCAGTGTGGTTCAGAGCAGTTGTGGTGACAGATCTCATACATATCTGATCTTTTACCTTGTCTCTTCTGTAAGTTTCTTTCCTGGCCCTGCTGACTTGAACTTTATATCCTTCTTGATGTCCTCGAAAAACTTCTTCATTCTTAGCGATAAACTATATGCAAAAATATTGAAATGAAAAATGAGTTGTTTTTAATTATTTATAACTGTCAGGAACACCACCACCTCCCAAAGCGATGTGTTTACAACAGGAATAGGACCGTTTCTGAAACCGGAAGAATGGTCATCAGTCGATCGTGACGTAAACATTGATTTTTAGTGACATCAAGCGGAGGGGAGTGAAATTACAATGAAGTAGATCGGAGGTGTTTTATTTTGAAAGAAATATGTAACCACGTTTTTGTTTGTTTGTTATTTTGATTTTATAGTTAAAGGGTTAGTTCACCCCAAAATGAAAATGATGTCATTTATTACTCCCCCTCATGCCGTTCCACACCCGTGAGACCTTCGTTGATCTTCGGAACACAAATTAAGATATTTTTGTTGAAATCCGATGGCTCAGTGAGGCCTGCATAGCCAGCGATGACATTTCCTCTCTCAAGATCCATAAAGGTACTAAAAACATATTTAAATCAGTTCATGTGAGTGCAGTGGTTCAATATTAATATTATAAAGCGACGAGAATATTTTTGGTGCCCCAAAAATAAATAAATAAATAACGACTTATATAGTGATGGCCGATTTCAAAACACTGCTTCAGGAAACTTCGGAGTGTTATGAATCAGTGAGTCGAATCAGCTGTTCGGGGCGCCAAAGTCACGTGATTTCAGCAGTTTGGCGGTCATATGTATATATCTAGCCCTGTGTCTCAATCAGCTCCCTAGTTCAGTAGTCAGGGCACTGACCAGGGAGTCGGCCATTTTAAGGGCTGTCTCAATCGCAGAATCCTTCCAGGGCACTGAAACGTTCGCTCCCTGAAAAGTCCCACAATGCACCGTGAAAACCAGGGAGCATCGATGCTCACTATGCTCCCTTAACGGAAGTTCTGAAGCGCGAAACTTGAATCACGTGAGCCAACTCACTACACATAACCATGCACATAACGATACGCTATAGATGTTTTTAAAAATACAAACCGTTATTTTATTATATTTCAGCATAAACGTACATCGCTAGACAGGTAATGAACATAATCTAGCTAACATTTATAATTTATTCCCGGCTGAAATGTTGCATGTATATGTAACAAGCAAATAATGAATCATAATGTACTTTAAATAACATTACAAGTAATGTCAGAAAATATCAGCTCTGTTGTTGTTCATAAATACCAGTAGTGATGTTGTACAATGAGGACGTTGTCACGTCGCCGGAAATAGAGTCATAAGTGTCCCAATGTGTAGTGAACCAGCATCTTTTACTGTCCTTACCAGTGCCCGAATTCGTGTACACGATATACTGATTCACGAGCTCGGGAGCTAGGGAACTGGCAGTTTGACACGCGATCCGAATCAGTACCTTTATTATATTTTCTGTTGAAATTTTAATTATTTTATACTTGACAGTCAACTTCAAGGGTAAGTGTATGGGATAAGTTTTTTTTCTCAAATATTTCTTCCTCAAAACTACTAAAATAATCAAAATCGAAAACCGAATTGTTACATACATTCCTTACAATTATCGTTCACGGTTACTTCCTGGTTGTCAGCTCGGGCATTTCCGGTGAACTGTTAGTTGTTCATTCTGTAGTCGCTGTACATCGACACAAAACCATCAATGGTTGACTTTTTAATGTTGTATTTATGCAGTTATCACATTTACCTAATTTGCCAATAAACCAAATGTTATTTTTAATGTGATGACCACAAACATTATTTGTTCATCCTTCTGAGATTGTCCCCATTGTAAAACCGAACTTTTGAAAATGTAGGAAATTCAACATTTGATAGAAAAACACTTATTTAAAAATAAAAAAGACGATAATTACCACTTTAACCAGCAGGTGGCGGCAAAGTAGCATTTATTTGCCCATTTATCAGCCATTTCCTCTAATCGTTTTTCACTTCGTTTTTGACTAAATATTAAACATTATAAAATAACTAGGTTTTAATATACATTTTGTCAATGTGAAGTATGAAATACTCAAATAAATCTTAAGAAAAACAATAACTTTTCTTGTGAACGAATGACAGAGAAAGCGAGCACTGCTCTTTCCTTTTATAATCACAGCAGCTGTCAGTCAGTGCAGCGCACGATCAATGATTTCAGCACACTTGAGAAAACACACATTTTATTCAATTAATCTAACTTAAGTGCACAATAATATTTAATTTTTGAAGCTTTTTTCACATAAAAGTGTGAAAACTGATGGTCGAATTGAATTTAGCCGAGGAGGAACACTGAGGTACGTCTTTATTTATTTATTTTGCATGCCGTCTTACGTTTGAATAACTAAATTAATGCTATGCCTGACTATTTAAATGACTATATTCTGATTATAAATTAAGTATTACACTACTGTTGACATCTCACCAGAAGTTTTCGAGCTGGCTTATATTATTGCGGAAGCTCTAAAGAACGTTCCATGCATGTGATTCATTCATTAAAGTAAATATTTTTAGGTAAAATACATTCATAAAAGTGCAATTACATTACATTACACTGAATGCATTTTAAGTAGATGTTGTAATCAAGAAAATATGACATTATTTTTATGAGCTCCCAATTTTATTTTCAACAATTTTATAATCAGCAGTGCGATTGTTAATATAATACTATTAAATTGAAGTCTTTATCGGTGTACACATTGTACATTTTGATTGGTGGACGCTTAGAGTGCCAGCCCGTTCCTCCAATCAGCGGTCCCCAGAGGGCGGGACTTCCGCTGACAAAAAATGGAATGAGCGGAAACCGCTGCAGAAACCAACCGCCTTTCCTCACCTACTGTATCTGAAGCAGGACTCTCTTTCGGCCTGAAAAACGGACCACTGACGACCACAAACACGCAGAACGAGGAGCGGTGCATAGAGGGACAAGATGCCGCACAACTTCCGGCCCGGGGATCTTGTCTTTGCTAAAATGAAGGGGTATCCTCACTGGCCGGCCCGGGTAAGAGCAGCAGCGGGGGAGATCGCGCACGGCTCGCGCTGCATCCAGCGCACACACCCCCACCAGCTCCACTGTGACCAGCTTTACCTCAGTGCCTGGCGATTTACCAAATATATGTTTGCAGACAAACCCGTATTATCTATCACTTTAGAGTCCAGGCTTCTTATTGGATGTATTTGTTTCATATTATTTACCTTAGTCATGAATGTATGAAGCTAGCTGGCTTGCTAACTTGTTTGCTGGAGAAGCAGCAAAGGTCGCGTGAACATAAAGTCTTGTTTAATTTTGCATTTTATTCACTGGGAATCGTCTTTAGATGCATAATGGGATGATATGAATATTTACTTCATTTAGACTTGAGACTTTTACATTGCCCAATCACATGTAAAATGTAATGGAGGGGGGGTGGGGGTGAGTGTCATGTTTACACATGGAGATACTTTCCTGTGCAAAGTAGAAAACAAATTTTTGTGTTTAATAATGTAAAACTTCAAATTTCAATGTAGATTCATTGCTGAAGAACATGTAATCAACATATTGTACTATTTTGGCTGTATTTTTCTTCCAGATTGAAGATGTTGCTGAAGGAGCTGTCAAACCACCACCTAATAAGATCCCCATTTTTTTCTTCGGGACTCACGAAACGTACGTATCCCCCGATTTTAATGAGTACCTGGATGTTAATGATGATAAATAGATACAGAATAGTATTTTAGATCTTGTTATGAGCTGTGCATTACCCTCATTGTTTTCTCTTTATTCTGTTTATTAATGTTGATTAATAATTGCAGTGTTTTTAAAAAGCATGGTGGGACCTTGCCTGTTAAAACTGCCATGAAGTAACAAATTAAAATTCATCTGACCCCAAAAGTCAACAGGTGGCACTGGAAGAACCTTTTTTTAGAAGTCACGCCAATGATCAGACCATATCTGTTCTATTAAAAAAAAAGAAAAAGATTTGACTTTGTACTGTTTATTCAAAATGTCATAACTCAGTCTTCCAGTAAAATGGCAGACTTCTCTCTGGTGATAAATGAAGGATTCTTCAATCCTTTAACTTTTGAGTGCAATGCCCACGTCTCAAAATCCAATAAACAACTGATGCACAGAACCAAGTCCCACCCTACATAATTGATTTTCGAAAATCCGTTACACTCGGATGTACATCAAAATATGAAAGAAGAGATTTGTTTCTGCTTTCATTTCATTGTGACTCTATATTTATAATTCTGATTTCAGCTTCTGTTTTATTCTTTCAGAGCATTCCTTGCACCCAAGGACCTTTTTGCGTATGAAAAGTACCAAGACCGATATGGGAAGCCCAACAAAAGGAAAGGGTTCAATGAAGGCTTGTGGGAAATCCAAAACAACCCTCATGCCTCCTATACCACACCTGCAGTAAGAATTAATTTCTACAACAAAAACTCAGTTGTTTCATGATACCAAATGCTGATTTGACACATTATCCATGTATTTGTTTAGGCTCCATCCTCATCGGACAGCGAGGACAACCAACCTGCTGCGGGAAGTGATGCGGAAGATGCAGAAGAGGAAGCAGTGGTACCAAGGAAAGATGAAACGGGAAGTGATGATTCTGACTCTGGGAGTGAGGATCAAAAGAGGCCGGCGGTGAAGCGGAAAGCTCCTGCTGCAAAGGTACCCAAGCACGAAACAAGCCAACATGATCACTTATTATGTAAATCAGTTGTTTATCCTCATTGTCATTTATTTTGTCATTTTTATCTTTTCTCCTGCAGTATTATGCATTATACATTCAGGTGCTTTGTATTTCTCAATGTCATAGTTTTAGTTAATCACAATGTTAATAGTGTTAAATAGAAGAGTGTTAGTGGTTGTAGAGGAATCAGTGTATTGCAAATAGTTTTTATTTAAGCACTAGGGTCCTTCTATGTTATGTATGTAGTCACGGCTAAAGCCCAAAGTATACATATTTTATATTTGCGCTAGAGGGTGCACACAGTGCTTGTGGTGTAATTTCGCCATCAGCATTGTACCTGCACACGTACTGCATGTTTTTCTAACCTCACGTACTATGTCTGCTTACATTGCTCATGCGCTTCAGATTATTTTGCACTAATTCGTTTTTCCACTAACTGGCGACTCTGGCTCAGCCTGTTGTTTCGTAAACAAGACGGATTAATTGAAATAACATCAAAAAACTACTGGAGATGCAACAATAGACACCCACATTGATGATCACTTGTGTGAAGGGGTTAATAAATACATGCAACTCTAGTTTAAGGGCTTATTTACGCTTAGTCACTTCATACGTTTTCTCTGATCGGATAGTTATTGGATCATGAAAAGACGAGGTGTAAATACCCTCCAAAATGCTTTCGAGATGGATTTAAATCTGATCACTCAAACCACTTCAGGAGGTGGTCTGAGACGCATTCCAGATGAAACTGGACAAGTGTAAATTCATCTGGTTGTTGGAGCCACATAAGTAAATTTTACTCTTCCCAAAATGGTTAAAAAAAAAAAAAGTGTTGGTAGCCAGATATGACGGTGCACATTCACCACAGATGAGTAGATGAGAATCTCTTTAGCAAGCTGACACGCAAAAAAAAAACTACCGCAAACGAAACTGAAAGTTTGGCATCGACACACAATCATCTACATTAAATGTAGTGAGACAAAATGTTCTTACCAGTGCTGATGGTCCGTGATATTAACTAAATAAAATGCAGCTCATATCTGTTGCTTTCGTTGACATGAACTTGAATTTGCATATAGCGTTGGTATTGAAGATTGGATTCACATTTATGAGTAAATGGTGTAAATGGATCAGTTTTTACAAATTGAATAGCTTGTCCGATCAGTAAAAAGTGACCAGGTGTAAACAGGCCCTAAAAGAGCGCAAAGAAATTTGCTAATACCTTTTAGAGAGAAGTAGGATTGTCACGATTCCTCGATTTAATTCTAGTACTCAATTTTTAAAAATCCTCGATTGCAATTGAGGTGGTGCATTTCACGGACGAGAATCCATGAACCAGATTATTAGACAGTTTTCTAAAGGTGCCCAAGAATGCTTTTTCACAAGATGTAATACAAGTCTAAGGTGTCTCCTGAATGTGTCTGTGAAGTTTCAGCTCAAAATACCCCATAGATTTTTTTAAATTAATTTTTTTAACTGCCTATTTTGGGGCATCATTAACAATGCACTGATTTACACTCGCTGCCGCCCCCTTAAATCGCGTGCTCCCTGCCACACGAGCTGTCGACTATATTACAGCGCATTTACAAAGTTCACACAGCTAATATAACCCTCAAATGGATCTTTACAAGATGTTCGTCATGCATGCTGTATGCATGCTTCGAATTATGTGAGTAAAGTATTTATTTGGATGTTAAAGTTTTATTCTGAGTGAATTTGAGGCTGTCCTCCGTGGCTAACGGCTAATGCTACGCTGTTGGAGAGATTTATAAAGAATGAAGTTGTGTTTATGAATTATACAGACTGCAAGTGTTTAAAAAATGAAAATAGCGACGGCTCTTGTCTCCGTGAATACAGTAAGAAACGATGGTAACTTTAACCTCATTTAACAGTACATTAGCAACATGCTAACGAAACATTTAGAAAGACAATTTACAAATATCAGTAAAAATGTCATGCTATCATGGATTATGTCAGTTATTATTGCTCCATCTGCCATTTTTCGCTGTAGTTCTTGCTTACCTAGTCTGATGATTCGGCTGTGTGCAGCTCCAGACGTTACTGGCTACCCTTGTGTAATCCCTTTCATAATGTTGGGAACATGGGCTGGCATTATGCAAATATTGGGGCGTACACCTCGACTGTTACATAACAGTCGGTGTTATGTTGAGATTCGCCTGTTCTTCGGAGGTCATTTAAACAGATGAGATTTATATAAGAAGGAGGAGACAATGGGGTTTGAGACTCACTGTATGTCTTTTCCATGTACTGAACTCTTGTTATTTAACTATGCCAAGATAAATTCAATTTTTGAATCTAGAGCACCTTAAGGCTGCATGATGTATTAAAACCATTTAAAAACCATACTGTAGCATAATGCTATTCAATACAACGCTGTGATTTAACACAGGAGAATACATCAATATGTTTTTAAATATGCAAACTGTTCATCGTGAAAAGAAGTTGCCAAATATTAAAGATTAAGTAAACATTTTAATTAAATGTCGTTTGGCCAATATTAAACAAGGATTTGATCTGCTGTAAAGTGTAACAACACCAGGCTGTTGCGCCCTCTGCAGGCATTTGTTATAATACATAATGTACATAAGTTGATTGCTTATATTATGTATAATATGCATTGTAACAGTGTTGTTCTATAAAACCATATGATTACTCACTTTTGATACTTATTTGAACCAAATATCATTGCCTCATTGTTATTATATATGTATTTTAAGTCATTTTAAAGGCTTGGGTCTTTGCTTGGATCTATTTTTATTACCACAAAAAAAATCAGATTACTCGATTAATCGTCAAAATAATCGACTGATTACTCGTTTACCAAATTAATTGTTAGTGACAGCCCTAGAGAGAAGAACAGGGATGAAACCTTTTAGTACGCATGTGTCAAGCACCTGAGTTTGTGCACGCTAACAAACAGAGTATTCATTGAAAGGCTGTGCATTTGGCTGTGTTCACGGCAAAACCAAAGTATACTTTGGGCTTAAAGGATGTACGTAGGTAGGCAAAACATCCAATGGAGTTCCTGCTTTATACTTAGAGTAAAACTCATATGAATTATGGTGCATTTGTGTCTGTTTTGATGCTTGAAAGCTTCAGCTCAGCTCAAGACTTTGTAACTGTATGAATAAGATATATATATATATATATATATATATATATATATATATATATATATATATATATATATATATATATATATATATATATATATATATATAAATTACATTAATTAAATAAAAATAACAACAACTTTGCAGCGTCCACCAGTGAAGAGAACACGGGCATCATCCAGTGATCGAGATGGAGAGGAGAGTGGATCTCCCTCAGAACCAGAACCATCACCCAGCTCTGACTCTGAATCCGGCAAAAACAGCGACCAGGTATTCCTGTCTGGAATTGTACTGAGTTGGGAATTTGCTCAAACACCTCATGGCTTCATTATTGCACAAAAATGCAATTAAAAATTGCATTAACGAGTTACTAATGTGTTCTCCAGGACTTCACACCGCAGAAGGAGTCGGGCGGTCGAGGTGGCAAAAAGCCAGCTGGTAGAGGCAGGAGGAAGGTGAGAAGAGCTCATTGACATGTGGCCATCTATAATTACATACTTGCCTGATGTTGTACTGTTTTTGTACCATCTTAGAAGGCATCATCAGGCTCTGATTCAGACTCTGGCTCCCAGTCAGATCAGAGGGCCGCCAGGAGCGATTCAGATGACGATAAGCCACGGCCGGCGGTCTCTGGATCCGAATCGCAGTCCGGATCCAAATCCGATTCCGATTCAGAACCGCCTCCTGCAAGGAAAGCCCCACAAGGGCGCAAGAAAGGTGAGAACGCTTTGCAACGTGAACCCAGCACATATTATAATTAGTTTTAATGGTTGAGTAATTGTGTTGAATAGTAATACAGTGGATGGAAACTTTACCTGAGACAGCACTCGGATAACAGGAATCCTAGACAAGTACATCAGAATACTAAAGGACACTTTTCTTTTTGCGTCATTTTCCAAGCGGAGAAACCTCCACCAAAGCCACGAGGAAGAAAACCCAAACCAGCTCCGGAAAGGGCTCCTTCCTCTTCATCAGATAGTGATAGGTGAGTTTGGTTTCTTTTCCTTTCTAGCATTTTTTACATATACATTTACACTAATAATGTTAATATTTTTGTTTTCCATTACAAATGAGTTAAATCTGACAATTTTCCTCCCTCTTTTGGACCCTTAATGCCTGTTCATGCCAACATGAAAGTTCAACATAATTCAGACAAATGCAAAAAAGAATGGTAGATGGGCTGAATGAAAATGCAAAATCACTTTCTGACAGTAGGTGGCGCTTACGGAAAAGCAAAAATACAGCGGTGTATAACGTTCTGTTTTTGACACTATACCAGATGCTGCTATTCACTGTCCCTTAGCAAAATAGTGTTCATGAGCGCCTTCAAGTCATACTTAAATGTAACGGCACCGGCTCTGGGCAAGTGACCAAAAGCGTGAACCTTTTTTTTTTTTTGGCCGGTTTTCTTTGCAGTGCGGTAGAAAAGAGACTACAATAGTGTCTATAAAAAAAAAAAAAACATCCGATGCATTGATGGAATACGAATGTTCATGTTGGTCTAAACCGATGCCTTAACAGCCAATTCGTTCAAATTAAAATGTTTATCGCAACCAAATTTTTGCACCAAACATTTGATGCACCTTTAGATTTTAAACAAGCCATTTTTGTGGCTTTTCTCTAAGATTATTTAATTTAACAGCAGTGACTCTGGGCATGTAATCAAAAGTGCAAATCTTATTGGTTGGCCAATTTTCTTCACAGTGTGGTGGAAAAGAGACGTGAAAAAAAAATCTGTCACATAGACAGAATGCTAATGCTCTCTTTAGTCTGAACAGATGCATTAACAGCCGTTCATTCAGATCTAAATGTTTATTGCAACCAAATTTTCGCACGAATATTCGTCTTGACCTTTAGATTTAAACAAGCCATTTTTGGGCTACTGTTTCTTTAAAACTACATATAATATTTCATCTGTGTGACATCAAAAAGTTTCAAATCTACAAAAGCTGTTGCTGCGTATTTGCGACAAATTGTTTAATTTTAAGTATGAAAAATTAATAACATCTTCATCAGACTAATATGTCCAATTTCCATCCAAATATTCTGTGAATTTGAGGAACACAAGGATGGTGACTTTGAGTTTTTTTTTTTTTGCACAGCGACAGCGGGACGGACCGCGTCAGTGAGTGGAAAAAGAGAGACGAGGAGCGGCGGAAGGAACTGGAGGAGCGAAGGAAGAGGGAGGAGGCAGAAGAGCTCCGTCGGCTCCGGGAGCGAGAGAAAGAGGAGGAAGAAAAAAGGAAAAAAGAGAAGGAGACCAAGGCTAGGAGAGGAAGCAGTAGCGGCAGCAGTAGCAGCAGCAGCTCGGATGATGAAGTGGATGATCACCCTCTCAAAAAATCCAAGAAACCTCCACCTCCCCCCATCCCTGCTCCATCAGACTCTGACTCTCCACCTCCCTCAGAGGCTAGTCAACAGAACTTTCTCAAAACTCTTTCTACTAGTGTTGTTTCTCACAATGCTAACTGCGTTTGGGTTGTTGCATTTCCTCTCTAGGTGAAAAAATCGGCCAAGCGTCAAGACAGCCACAAAGGGCGGCAAAAGAAAGAGAAGGAGGTGAAAGAGAAAAAAGAGAGGCAGATCAAAGAAAAGAAGCCACAGAGATCAGAAGAGAAACACAAAGCGAGGTATGTGTTTGGATTGCACTGTTAGAATTGCTACATGCTAACAAAACTCTAATCGGCTGTGTGCCTCACAGTGCTGTATGCAGTATTTCCCACCAGTGTTATTTTAGTATTATTTGAATTCTATTATTTTTGTATTTTAAGTTTTCATTTTAATTTGAGTAATTTTGTACTGTGCTTTTGTCATTAGGGGCCAAGCACCAAAGGTGTGTAGGCACCTACTGTAAACGTTAGTGTTATTATTATTCTTCGGCTTTCTCCACTCTCGAGTCTATGGCAGCCCATAGAGCCGCTTGCGGGAAAGTTATAAAATTTGGCACACTGATAGAGGATAGTCTGAACATTAACAACATCAATTTCGGAGTCTCTTAACTAAATCCATCTAGCTTCATCAACTGTCCAAAGTTTCATTTACGTTTGTGCCAATAACTTTAAAACTGTAAGGGCTAGAAACAAAATTGCCATTTTTACTTTTCTAAAAATCCTACTTTTTCAAAATCGCCCTAGACGGTTTATCCGATTTTCACCAAAATTAGCTCATATCATCTTCAGACCATGCTGGCAAAAAGTTATTCAAAGTTTTTTGATAAAGCAAATCGTTTTCGAATAACGTGCAAATTAATTTGAAGAAGAGCATGTGAAAATAGATGTAAGGCTACATCTCCACAATGCTTTAGCATATTGAGATGAGTCTTGGTACATGTCATCACAAGCATGACTTGAGGCTACATGCAGCGCTTCGGCACAGTGCCACCTACAGGTCAGAAGATATGAAAAATGGTTATTTTTGCTTATAACTTCTGAAGAGTTTGCCCAAAAATCATAAATCTGGTCTCTTTTGATTCAGCATACAAAGATGAATTATATTCAGTTTTCCTATAGCGGCAATTTTGGTCGTCGCCCATTTTTAATTTTGTCATAATTAGCTGGATTTTATGAATGCATTTACCATATCATTACGAAACTCGGTATGTGTCATTGGGACCATGTCATGAAGTGATTTTTTTTTTTTTTTTTTTTTTTTTTTTTTTTTTTTTTTTTAAAAATAGTGAAGCGGAAATCCCGCCCTGCAACCAGTTTCATTGGCTGAGGTTACAGTGACGTGTAGGTTTAGGGATCAGTGTTTGGTGTAGCCATTTTGACTACAATAATCTAAAAATGTCTTTAATTACTCGTTGCAGTTGCTCTGAAGCTCCCAGCCATGCTTGCATGCATCATTGTTCCTTTTCGTGTTTGGCCCCGATAACTGCTGCTCGCAGCTATATTTTTATTAGTTTTTTTTTTGTTTATTTAGCTTTAATTTTATTTTTATTTCAAGAATTTTCATGAATCGTTTCAGTTTTCATTAAGAATAACAACACGTTTTCCCACTAGGCCTAAGCCTGAGAAGCAGAAACGGAAGTCGGTGCGTCACCCTGAGAAGAAAGTTGAAAAGAAAAAAGGTCACATGAAACGTTCTCATGGCGGTTCAGTCGTTTTTGAGACATTTTTATGGTCGATCGGATTTTAACTATCGTTTCTATCACCCTTTATAAATTCAGAACCCTCACCTGAAGAGAAACTACAGAAGCTCCACACAGACATCAAGTTTGCATTGAAGGTTGACAACCCAGTAAGTAGCGATGCCATCAGCCTACCCATTCTGCTTTGTTTAAAATGACCTTTTGAATTTCATCGGGATCAGTAGTCACTTTCACACATGAAAGCCATTAAAATTACTGGGAAACGTTACTCTGTCAATTTTACAGCAAAGGTACCATGTCTAGTATTCACACGAGCATTGGTTCTGGTCAAGCATGCTGTTTTACGATGTCCAATTCAGTCAATCAGTTGATTCAAAGGCTTGTTTTACTTCATTCTGTTAATTTGAATCACTCCACAAAAGTTCCTGCGTCCTTTTTTTTATTATTTGTAGTGAAACAAGTAGTTCAATTTTTCTGTTTCTTACTGTTATTTTTGTACAGGAATTTATTTATTTTAAAGATATCACACTTTCAAACAGTTTTGAACCATTTGAGTTGGATAGATATACAGTAGGTTTAATTTATTATTTCAGTCTTAATTTTTTAGTAATTTACACTTAATATTTTTAGTGCTTCAACTTATTTCAGTAAGTTTCCAATGCAACATTTTTAATTTTTAGTTTTTCATGTAAAATTTATATATTTTATTTCCGCTGTATTTCAATGAAAAAAAAGATGTTTTAATAGTTTCAGTTAACGGTAATGATCCTAGTTCAGCCACTCATTCAATGCCAAATTGCTCTGTAATAACCAGGGCTGATTTCTGTTCACACTTGACCTCTAAATGGACAAAGTGCTGTTAAATATAGACATTTAATATATTTCTAGCAACAGCTGTATGTGTGAAAGCACCCTGATGTGTGAGTCGCCTGATAACATTCTGTTTTCTGCTTCCTTTCAATCTGTAGGATATTGAGAAGTGCCTACAGGCTTTGGATGAGCTTGCCTCAGTACAAGTGACCACTCACATCTTGCAGAAGAATGCGGATGTTATTGCCACACTCAAAAAGGTACAAGCATTTACAGAAGACCTCAAAACGATACTCTATATATCTAAGTCAATGAGAATTTCCATTTGCAATCCGATTTACTATTTAAAAGTGCAGTATATAATATTGTCAGCTAGTGGTTGAAATGGGTACTGCAGTCAAAATTCAAAATATGGGAGAGAGTCGTTTGCCTCGCCCCCTCCTCCTCAGACTTGACAATCACGCAGGTTGCCAGATTGTGGACAAGCAACAGGAACGAGTGCAATTGAAAAATGGAAAGCAAAAAGCCTTACACGGTATATTTATCTGCATTTTAATATGCCTCTGGTCATAGCTTTTAAAGTGGGTTGGTAGTTTGTTTGCTGGCATCCATGTCTGCAATACACTGTGTTTTCCACCAACTGGCAACCCAGGGATGTTGAAATACTATTGGGTAAATTGCTAATGGGCGGGATTACACAGACCAAAACAAAAACAGTCTTTCTGACATGGAAAGCACATTTCAAAGCAGAATAACTGGCTGTAGCATTGTTCTTCGGAGAAACAAGAATTTGAACTTAGCATAATTTAAGTAAACATTTGCTTGAAATAATTATTATTAAATTATAAATAATTATTAGATAGCATTCCCATCATAAAGCCTGCACGCTTCTGACTGTCTTTGTCTTTTAGATTCGCCGGTACAAAGCTAGTAATGCAGTGATGGAGAAGGCCACCGCAGTCTACAATAAACTAAAGCTCCAGTTCATTGGCAAGATTGAGACCGGTAAACCAAAACCGGATGAAAAGAACCAAGAAAGCAATGAGCAAGACACGCAAAACACAGGTAAACTGAAACGGGAACGTTTCCACATTATTTCAAGCAATCAAACAAGTTTTTAAATGTGCTTTCTGCTTGTGCTTTGTTTCCTTCTCCCAGACGACTCCAAACCAGTGAACGGAGAATCAGAAAGTGAGAGAAAAGACGTTTCTGAATCCGAAAGCAATCCCAAACCCACAGACCATGAGAAACAGGATGAGAACAAATCCCCAAACGGCATCAGGTAAAGAGCGGCCACCTTTCGTTCTGTTTTAATAATTAGTTCACAAGTTTTCCAAGATCTTTTTACATTTTCTTTAGTGTGTAATGTTGCTGTGTGAGCATGAAAAGCTCTAACAGCAACTGCAAAGTTACAAAGCACAAAGTCACTCCAAAGGGAGTTGTTCTCGATATCAAGTAAGCAGTTTAAGTTTCTGAACTCTCTAAAATGCCTTGATCGTAGTCTTGAGTTTTCGTCCGGGAGCAAACAAGTTTCTTTGTTCTTCTGAACACAAAGGAAGATATTTGGAAGAATGTCAGTAACCAAACAGTTGATGGCCCCATTGACTTTTTTTTGTATTCTGCTGTTGAAGTCAGTGGTGCCCCACAATTGTTTGGTTCCCGACAATTATTATCTTCTTTTTGTGTTCAGCAGAACAAAGAAATTCATAGGTTTGGAACAACTTAAGGGTGGGTAAATTACATAATTTTCATTTTTGGGAGAACTATCCCTTTAAATAATTCCCACCTGAAGCATACACGAAAAAATTAGGCGAGGCCTGGTTGAGTTGCGTTAGTAGTTTGTTGAAGTTCACGGTTATGGAAAGGTCCGTGGCTTTTCATAAATGCACTTGAGGCGGTTGACCAATCACAGCACACTGGTCCAGCCGACCAATCAGAGCACTTTTTGCTTTTCGGAAGGAGGGGCTTCATAGAGACCATAACTAAAAAGAGCGTTACTGACAGACTGGAAAAAGAGGTGATGCAACAATGAAAAATACGTTTTTTTTTTTTTTTTGAACATTCAAGTTTGAAGACCAATTCATACACACAATGAAGACTTTGTAAAAAGACATATATGGCCTATTTAATCTAAAATACACGTTGATTAATGTTTTATTTGTCTCTAAGGCCTAATCCAGATGACCCAACAGAGCAGCAAACACTCACAACTGACTCCACAGAGCCCAATCCGACAGAAGACACAGACGTAAAAGAGGACAGCAGAGCACAGGACGAGCAGATGTCTTCTGAGAGCTGAACTGCGTTCATCTCTTTTATGCTCACAAACATACTTTGGCTTCCTTCATTCATTTGTGTTACTTTTTGTCTGCCCACCTTTGTGACCTACATGAGTTTTTCGTGTTGTACATAAAACGTGATATGAACATTATTAGCACTTTTGAATCGAGACGTCATGAGGCAAACAAGCGCCTTAATCTAAATGTTCGAAGTGGATGATTCTGCACTAACCACATTTGGATAGTCGAAGGGGAACGTTTTATTTCAGAACCACACTGACGTCTAGGGAGGGGAAAAACACCGAAGCCCAAATGTATTTTGAAGACTGTGCTTGTACTATGTAGCTGCTTTTTATGAGTACTTTTTTTTCCTTTTGTTTTTTATGAAAAAAGGAAAATGTTAAAAAAAGAAAAGAAAAAAAAAAGTAAAGCAGTCTGGTTTTGTGTTGATTGACACCCACTAAGCCATACAGCAGGAGATCATGACATTTCATCATCATTATTAGTACACAAATCTACATCTGATCTCTCTGGTATGGATTTCAATAACTCTATGGACATTCACTAAATTTTGTAGACTTACCATTTGTTGTCCGTTGTTTGGTCCTCTAATAATCACAACAACATACATTTGCATAGGTTGAACCAAATAATGCTATTCTTTTTTCTTCTTTTTTTTGGATGTCATAAAACATGCTTATCATGCTTACTATAAACATGTTTCTAGTGCTATGTAACTTGGTCCAAGCTTTTTTTAGTACCTGTGAAGGATTAAATAATAAAATCCGCATGATGGCCAACAATGTTGTTATAAGGATATTCACTGGACATGTTTGGAATAAAATACTAACATACTGCCTAGTGCATACTACACAGTGTAGACTGTTTTTTTAGTCCTAGTATGGAACAATGCGGTTCCAAACATACCCATTATAACATTGTCTGGCATTACTTAATATTTATATAATTTATAATAATATATTTAATTATAATTATTGTAATTTAAATAACGTATGTTATGTAAATCAACAGCTCAGTAACATTTTAATTATTGACAATTTTTTATAATGTATCTCTTGGCCTAAAGGGAAACACGTTCGGTCGCTCATATAAACAAAGGCTTTGATTGGTCTACTGGACGCTGACGTCATTCGAACGCAAGACGCGTCGCGCTCGCTTGCGGTCTAGACAGCATTATGTGTTTAATTTATTTAATTCAAAGTGTAACTTAATATTATAAAATAAAGAAAATAGAAAATAATAGAATATAAATGATCCAAAAATATTTTTTTATATATCATTCAGATTTATTTTGTTTAAACACAGCCTGATTTGACTTAAACGCTCTAGAAAGTAAGGTTTTATGCAACATGAAACTTGGCTAAAATTATAATAAAATGAATTAAATGAATCCGTGACCACAACATCAAGACGGAAATGTGAAAATCCGAATAAACGTCACGGAGGGAAGCGTCGCGTCGCGTCGCACGCTTGCAGTGTGGATGGGTTTGTCAGTCAGGTGATCGGTCCGCCATTTTGTCAGCCATTTCCTAGACGGGTCCGCTGCAGATCAGCATTTACAGAAAGAGCAAAACCCCTCCTGCACAGGCCGCTGTTCGGGACTGAATGAGAGACTAGCGCTCCTGCGGGCCGGTCAGTACTCAGATAAAGTCCGTGTTTGCGGTTCGGTCCGGTAGGACAGGAGGGAAATCATCATGGCTCTGAAGATCGTGAAGGGAAGCATCGATCGGATGTTCGATAAAAACCTGCAGGATTTAGTACGTGGCATTAGGAACCATAAGGAAGATGAGGTGAGACACTTTTATCATTTTATTTCCTGTTATATTGTTAAAATCAGAATTGGAGGTTTTTGTAAATATACATAAAACGCAGCTGGTATAAATGAATCAAGTTGATCTCGTGTCAGTGATCTAAAATCACCTGATTTCAGGTGAGCTAACCGGCTATAACCTGACAAATGTGCTTAGATAACCAACTATAAATGTTTTTTCAACACAATACATGATTATTTCAGTGATTTAATAACCCTTGTGTGGCAGGTGACAGCTGTTAATGTTGTTAGAACAGTCTGTCATCGTTTTGTTTATCATGGATGAGGCCAGTTAGCATTGCTAACGGTTAAGACACTTATATAAATGTATTCTGACAAATAAATACACATTTGATTCCATTTAGTTTTATTATACGAACTGCGTAATTATTTATGTGATAAACAGATTCGGTGCGATAAAAGTCAGATGTTAATTCAATATAGCTTGCCTCACGTATGTGTGTCATGAGATTGGCCGTGTCACAAAACCTAGCGAGCAGCCTATCTAGGAGACATGTTTTTGCATCATAGGCGCGTTCTATTCGAACTCCCTTACGATTTTTGATTCAAAGATTCGAACGCCCATGATGCCTGTGATGTTCGAACACGTATTCTATGCCATTTAAAAAACGTCCGATTCGAACGCGCCCGTGGTTCAGTGCGTTCATGTTTAGTCCTACATTAATAATATCCACTAAATGTTCTTGTTGAACGTTGAACTGGCAAACAATGTGTTAGATTTGAACGTTCTGATGCGCTCATGATTCCCATGAAATGTTCGATTCGAGTGTTCGAACACGTTTGAATGGATATGAATGAACCAAAAATGTTCAAACATGCATATGATTCCCAAGAAACTTTTAATAAAATTTTTTAAACGGTCATGATTCAATTTTAATGTTCATATGCACATATGATGCTGATGTTTGATTCAACTGGATAAAAACGCCTGTGATGCAACAAATGCTCAAATCAAATGTTCAAATGCACCTACTACAACGTACAAAATGTTCAGGTCAAAAAACTTAAACTTGCATATACGGTTGATTTGAATGCTCTGATGTGCTTATGATGCCTACAAGTGTTCAGTTTGAGAGTTCCAACACATTTGAATGAAATTTTTCAGATTAGTGTTGCATGATATACCGGTACTAGAAAGGTATTATGATACCCTGCTATTAAAAATGGTATGGTTCCACATTTTATTAATACTGGCGGTACTTTAAGAATTACAACATTCTAATAATAGCAATATTTCATCATTTGTGTGGATGTGTGCAGAGCTCTGCTTCCTCCCTGCAGGGGGTAAAATATATACGCACAGCGCATGAGAAAATAAAGTGCAGGAGGTGTTTGATGTTAAAAGAGTTATTAAGAGCAATAAGCCTCAAAAAAGAACTCAAAAGTGCTATTCGCGGTGCCGGGTTCAGACCTGAATTGAGCATGCAGAAAGCCACTTTTCAAACAGCATCGCAAATTCAGTTCTCTTTCACAGATTATTGCTCTTAAATGGTCAAAAATATCAAAATGCAAGTCCTGGCAAGTATCCATCCACAAACACATTTTGTTGTGTCAAACTGAATGCAAACAGTTAAGAAAGAAATCGGGTGTGTTCCAATGTATAGGATCCGTGCGTCAGATCTTAAAGTGACAGCAGCCTAATAAACCTGCTGCTGTCTGTGGGAATAATGTTAATCAAACAACACAAGAAAAGAGAAAATCACCCACTGCTTGACTGAATAACTTTTATATATTTATTAAGAATAGAATCAGCATATAGTTAATTTATAAGTTAATTTTTTTATTTTTTTTTTTACATTTGATTGTTTAATTTCTTACTTGAATGCTATTGTTAAATAGACCTACTGTATCCTACCTGAATACTTTTAAGCACTGTTAATTTAATTTGTATTTTTCTTATATTGTATTGTATCTTATATTTGTCATATTGATTGCATCTTTGCTCATTTTAAAGATATTAAAATAGTTTTAAAAATATTTAAAAATAACCATATTGTGATATAAAATTACATTTAAAAAATTTAATTACTCGCATCATGAAATAAGATTATAGTCATATCACCCATGCCTATACCAACCTGTTCAGAATTGTGAAAGGTTAGCGAATGTGGTTGATAATGTGTGTGTTTTTTTTTAAATTCATAAAACAATTGATATTCATATTATTCAATTACTTTTACTATTGTAGTTTTTTGTTGTGGTATTTTAGTCAGGTATTGTGACAACACTTGTTCAGATGAAGCCAAAATGTTCAAACATGCACATGATGCCCAGAAACGTTTGATTTGAAATGTTTGAACAGGCTTATAATCCCCTGTTCGGTTCAAATTTTTCTGTGATGCTCAAAAATGTTGTCTAGGTAGGCAGCTGGCTAGGTATTGAGACGCAGCCGTCGTCTTTGATATATCACGTGTCAGTTTGACCACAGCATCAGGGATCAGAATCGCTGGTTTCTTGTCATTCATTTTGTGATCTGTGGTTGAAATAGATGAAATGAGCGAGATGTGGAAGTAGGCCTCAGGCTGCCTGGTCACCAGTAATGACAAAGCTGAATTTTCTCGTGCAATATGCTCCATCCTTGCCCCTCCCTTTGGGGAAAAAAAGGGAACAAGATGCTTTGAAAGTGAGCATTTATAATCACAAATAAGTATTCCCCTCTTTTACTTAATAATGGAATCAGAATTCTGTTCCCTTTTTCGGAGATTCATATTGATTATAGTCAACGGTTTGCCCTTCCAGCAGACATCAGGTCAGTGATTTACGTGTTATGAAATATAATAAATGTAGTAAACAACACTGATGTCACGTGTTTCTGATGTGCCATAGATGGTGAACGTGTCGTTTCAACCTTCTTCAACAACCAGCATTGTCCGATGCGGCCTCGAGTGTGTGGCAAAAAATGTAGAATCATGATCGCACCCACTCGTCTATGAAGATAACAAGCTGTCCGAGTTATCACTCTAAAACTTTATATTGAACATTTAATTATTATTGCTCTTTTCCTCTATTTTTACATTACCTTGGCCATCATCTAATGTTTACTTACAGCTAATCTTTAATGGTTTGAATAACATGTAATATGTTAAAGAGTTAGTTCACACAAAAATGAAAATTCTTTCATTAATTACTCACTCTCATGTCATTCCAAACCTGTAATTATTTTAATTATTTTGGTGACCTACTTTCATTTCAACTGAATATCAAACTGTGTTTTAATCACACCTTAAGTGTCATGTATTCAAATACAAACATCTTTAAAACTTGCTTTATTCATTGCCTTAACATTCCAGTTCTAGTCTCCTGGCCCTGTTTAATCTGCAAACATCTGGAGTCAGGTATCACCAAGGCTTCGTCAATGTAACCTGTACCGGCGTACCTAGATATCGTGTCTGTTACCTGGCCAACAGCGGACAGTGCCGTGAAATATTCATAGCCTCCTGAATGAACTGTCAGACTGTGCATGTGTGTGTGTTCACTGGTCTGTTTGCTCTCTTCCTGTGGTTTCATGTGAGACCTCTATATTTGTTTTCCACAAGAGGTAGGTGTACTCAGCCAAAGCACTGGCTGGGTCTCGAAACTAGTGAGCTGCCTACCTAAATGGTATTTTTGGATACCATATGTATGCTTGAGTCAAATAATTTTGATATTGGCATGTTTGAATATTCGAGTTAAATCATTTTGGGGTATCATAGGTATATTTGAACATGCTGGTAGTGCTTGAAAAGAAAGAAGAAAGGAAGGTATTCCTTACACTGTGGTCTCTTGTTTGCCTGAGAAGGACATTGAGTTCGTCTTCATACTTGACTGACGGTTTGCTGAGCTGGGCAAATCCAACTCTTGGCTAATTAACAAATATTTCAGTCATGGTAATGGGCTGAAATTACCCATAATGCATGATTCATTAGAACTGAATGAGCATGGGACAAGGAACATCTTTTGGAGAACATTCTATTTCCTTATGGTTTTGTTCTTACAGGGATGAAATTACCCATAATGCATCATTCATTATGATTTGACAACTAGTTTAACTCTAGAATTGCATAGCCCAAAAATAAATTCTGTCATTAATTACTCACCCTCATGTCGTTCCACACCCGTAAGACCTTTGTTCATCTTTGGAACACAAATTAAGATATTTTTCATAAAATCCGATGGCTCAGTGAGGCCTGCATTGCCAGCAAGATAACACTTTCAATGCCCAGAAAGCGACTAAAGACATATTTAAAACATTTCATGTGACTACATTTGTTCAACCTTCAAACTGCCAAAGTCACGTGAACCATTGAAATTTTGAAACGTTTCGAAATACTTATGACGTAACGAAGCCTCGTTTACTGAAATCATGTGACTTTGGCAGTTTGATACACGCTCTGAACCATAGATTCGAAACAAAAGATTCATAAATATTCATGAAGCAGTATTATGAAATCGCCCATCACTAGATATTGTCGAATAAAGTCGTTATTTTGTTTTTTTGGCGCACAAAAAGTATTCTTGTCGCTTCATAACATTAAGGTTGAACCACTGTAGTCACATGAACTGCTGTTTTAAATATGTCTTTAGTACTTTTCTGGGCATCTGAAAGTGTTAATTATTTTGCTGGCAATGCAGGTCTCACTGAGCCATCGGATTTCATCAAAAATATCTTAATTTGTGTTCCGAAGATGAACAAAGGTCTTACAGGTGTGGAACGACATGAGGGTGAATGAGTAATAGAGAATTTTTATTTTTGGGTGAACTCACCCTTTAATGCATCATTCATAAGAATGTTGGTTGGGAATTACCCATAATGCATCATTCTGCATGAAGATTTGAAGAACCATTTTTATTTTTGCTAATTGAAAATCACCATAATGCCCCATTTGTAAAGATGTGCCTGTTGGTCCCTGTTTCCACCTGGTATTAAGATGCGTTTTGATCGATCATATCACAAGTGGATGAAGCTAATTACAGGTATAAACGGGGTCTAAAAGGTTTTGAGCTTGTCCACTTTTGACCACTTCCAGAGGTAGTCGAAAACGCATTTGACCGGATTGCTTTCGTAGTGTAGACACTAGTGTTGTCAAAAATATTGATATTTCGATATGTATCAATAATGAAATATCTGGAATGGTTCCAATACTCCTTTTCTGCAGTATCGATACACCGATACCAGATGTGCATTCTCACTCTTTTCTTTCTGATGGCGGATTGACACACACCCGCCTCCTGTCACTCACTCGTCTCATTCACTCCGGAAGAATAGTGGTTGTATTGCACATAATTTTAGTCATTCTCGCAGGTTTTGCGCTCATACCATAAGCGTGTAATGATCTATAATAAGTGGCGCTCTCATGAAGCCACCTATCAAACAGCTTATGAGTACCAAATTCAGTTTTTCCGTGGCTTATTGTGCTTAAACGGTCAAATACATACAAAATTATGTCAAAATGCCTGTCTTTGCAAGTATTTGGCTAAACATTGTCAGTTTTGGGTCATAAATAGTTTAGAGAGAACGCATGTTGTGTAAAGGCCAGAACACACCAAGCTGACGCCAACGAACTAGTGGCGACGAAAGCAGACTGCGGGGTTGGCTCACGTTGGCAGCGTCTGTGTCCAAAGTTGCCCTGACACACCAAACCGACGCTAAACCGCCGACGGCCAAGTAACACATCCGTTCTGCGCCTGCGTGAGATGAAATGCCTTTCCGTACCAGCAGGCGGCAGTAGCTGAACAGCCAATCAGAATAATCAGATGGCCCGACAGACCGACGAGCTCCAACGCCGATTCGAATCGGCTGAAAAAAAACAGACGAGGACCAACTTCAGCCGACGGTGTGGAACACACTGAGAAAACTTAGTCGGCCGACAAAGAAAAACTGCCCGACGGCTGACCGTAGGCTTGGTGCGTTCCTGCCTTAACAGTATATTGGATCTGTGCATAAGCTTTTAAAGTGACAGCAGCCTAATAAACCTGCTGCTATCTGTCATGTTAATCAAAGAACAAAAGACAAAGAGAAAATCACTGGCTGCTCTTGACTGAATAACTTTTGTAAGTTTAATTGTAAGCATTAATCTGTATTTAATTTTTACAATGAACCATCCAGTGTTTTTTCTTACATTTGATTACTTTCGTTTTTGTAGTATTTCTTACCTGAATACTACTGTTATGCTGCGTTCACACCAAACGCGAATAGAGCGTCAAATTCGCGTCTACCGCGTCTAGTTTGCCGCTTGAACATTTTGAATGCATTCGCGTGTCTAGAGCGAAATAGACGCGCGTAAAAAACAAGCGTTTGAAGCGAAATTGACGCGCGTCCGAGGCGAAATACGCTTCTTGTGGGAGGGGCAAGTGCTAGGCGGTTGTCTGTTTGCAAGATGGCTGATGTTGATTGTGCGTTCATCGAGAGAGCTACCGCTTTGTATTTGCTCTGGAGAGCAGAACAGCGGCGTAGGGGTCAGCGTCGCGGGAAGGCCGCGGGTCGATAAACGTGTACGTGACTCAAAAGTGAAATGTGTATTTACAACTTACCAGGTAGCCCAATCTCCTCACCGACACTCTTCCAAGCGAGGTCCTTTTTATTCCTGTCTGAAGTATGAACTTGTGTCATAAATCTCTGGGTGACTGCTCACTGATAATATCAGTCGTTCCTCCATTTTGAATGAGTGACTCCGGGCGGGCCTGCCGCCACAGCAGCAAGCAGTCTCCTGATTGGTTAACGCGGCGCGAATTTACGCCAAAGTTCAAATTTTTCAACTGTGGCGTCAGATGCGAATTCGCGTCAAACGCTAAATGCACAAAAAGCACCATTCGTGCGTAATGCGCGAAACGCTCAATTCGCATCATTCGCGCGAACTAGACACGCAAATGAGGCGAATTCGCGTCTTCCGCGCCGCGCTAAACGCCTCATTCGCGCCGCGCTAAACGCCTCATTCGCGCCGCGAGACCTCCAGACGCGCGTAAACGCGTCTTTACATTGACTTAACATTGAAATCATTCGCGCCAGACGCTCTATTCGCGTTTGGTGTGAACGCAGCATTAGACCCACCCGAAAAACTTAAAGCCATGTTTATCTCATTTCTCTTTATTCTTTATACTGAATTTATATGTGCTGTCATTTGCAATTTCTTTATTTGTTCTTATGCTGTGTTCACACCAAACGCGAATAGAGCGTCTGGCGCGAATGATTTCAATGTTAAGTCAATGTAAAGACGCGTTTACGCGCGTCTGGAGGTCTCGCAGCGCGAATGAGGCGTTTAGCGCGGCGCGGAAGACGCGAATTCGCCTCATTCGAATGGTGCTTTTTGTGCATTTAGCGTTTGACGCGAATTCGCGTCTGACGCCCGAGTTGAAAAATTTGAACTTTGGCGTAAATTCGCGCCGCGTTAACCAATCAGGAGACTGCTTGCTGCTGTGGCGGCAGGCCCGCCCGGAGTCACTCATTCAAAATGGAGGAACGACTGATATTATCAGTGAGCAGTCACCCAGAGATTTATGACACAAGTTCATACTTCAGACAGGAATAAAAAGGACCTCGCTTGGAAGAGTGTCGGTGAGGAGATTGGGCTACCTGGTAAGTTGTAAATACACATTTCACTTTTGAGTCACGTACACGTTTATCGACCCGCGGCCTTCCCGCGACGCTGACCCCTACGCCGCTGTTCTGCTCTCCAGAGCAAATACAAAGCGGTAGCTCTCTCGATGAACGCACGATCAACATCAGCCATCTTGCAAACAGACAACCGCCTAGCACTTGCCCCTCCCACAAGAAGCGGATTTCGCCTCGGACGCGCGTCAATTTCGCTTCAAACGCTTGTTTTTTACGTGCGTCTATTTCGCTCTAGACGCGCGAATGTATTCAAAATGTTCAAGCGGCAAACTAGACGCGGTAGACGCGAATTTGACGCTCTATTTGCGTTTGGTGTGAACGCAGCATTATATTATTACTGACTGTTTACTTTTTTTTTTTTTTTTTTGTAAATGTAGTTCAACTTTTCAAAAAAAAAAGTGTGCTAGCTATTACAACAAAATTACCCAAATTATCAAAAAAAAGTATGATATAATAACAAATTACTTGTACGGCGGTATATATTAAAAATGGTATAGAATATCACTATTTTTCATGGTATCATTTCAAGTTTGAAATTCCATTATCGTGATAACACTAATAGACACTCATGTGGTCAAATGTGTTCGAACGGCTACAAAAGACCGTCTACTCTCCGCCTACTGAACTAACCCGTAAACATCGTGAGAAGTACACTTGCCAGACGGGATTTAAACTTTGTCGGCTGAAGACCCAAGTTTGCCTTGAAGATGAAAAATGTAACAAACACATGTTCTCAACATTCCGGATTTCTGACACTCCCCATGTTTGTCATGGTCTTGCAGCTATCAGAGCAGAAATGAAAGCTCTGTTTTTTTTTTGTTTTTCTGTCATCTCCAGACGCGTTCATATGTAAATTGCCCGAGCTTATTTTGTCCATTAGATTGAAAGATCTGAAATAGCCCATACATTTACCCGCCCAAAAACCCTCTCCTTGAAGAAATCAGGACAGAAGTGGTTGAAAGTGGACAAAAGAGACTGTTTAAAACACCAGGTGTAATCGGGTATGTGTCTGCCTCGTCTGCTTGTGATCCGATTGACCAAAACGCATCTTAATACCAGGTGTAAACAGGGCCTTGGCTTCTTTGTATTTTCAGTCTCGCTTGCCTTAAATTGCCCATATTTCATAATCGGGTTTTGTAAAGAGGTCTGGAAAACCTTCTAAAGAACATTATTTTACCCCATAATGCATCATTCATAAGAACTGCATTCTTTTCCACCATTTATATTTGTACTAGGTGCACCATAATGAACCATTCACTAGCATTTTCAGATCAGGCAGGAAAACCTTTTGGAGAATCTAGCTTTATCCCATTTTCCCAGTCTCACTGGTTGGAAATTATCCATAATGCATCATTCACAAGAATGTTGTAACGATGTGACAAAAACCTTCTGGAGAACCTCTGTTTACCTTGTATTTTCAGTCTCACTGGGCTTAAATGATCCAAAATGCATCATTCGCAAGGGGTTTTAAAGATGTGACTGGAAAATCATGTGGGGAACCTTCATTACCTCATATTTATATTTGAACTAAGTGGAAATCGACCATAATGCACCATTCACAAGAATTTAGTAAAGACTTGACAAGAACCTTCTGGAGAACCTTTGTTTACCTTGTATGTTCTCTGGGCTTAAACGACCCATAATGCATCATTTACAAGGGTTTTGTAAAGATGTGAAAATCTTCTGGAGAACTTTCATTTACCACATATTTGCACTTTACTCCAGTGAAGACGTCTCGCTCTCCGTCACTGTGGTAAACGAGGGGCTGTGCCCATGAAATGGTTCTCTAACCCCTTCAGTTCTTCCCCTCCTGTCACTGCTCTGGCTGTCTCATGACTAAAGACACATGACCACCACACTCGCCCCATACAACAGCACTTTGTGTGCGTCCCTGGGATGCAGAGAGTGTGTGTGCTACTGTGTGTCTGAGTGCTGGTTCAAGGTTCTTCTATCTCTTTTTTTTTTTTTAATCATTTAACAATTTCATGTCACTGGCCATGAAATATTGTTGTTTGTCAGTTCTTTTTAGTCATTCATTGATTCCACACACAAACATACCGTCCTAGTTTTGAGCATGTTTTTTTATTATTATTTTTAGCTTCTGGGTTTCAACAATGCGTCTTTGATTGTGGCTTATATATATAGCCTAATGTGAGAACATCATGAAAAATCATGAATCATCCAGTTTCCTGAATTTTTGTGTTCTCCTCTGCCCTCACTGAGCCAAACATTTTGAGTAATCACTTGTTTAAACAGTAGATAATAATTTGGTATTGAAAAAAGATATTTTAAAGTGTTGCAAAACAAAGTCAAACTAATCATTTGAAGAAATAGTTCATCCAAAAGTGAAAATTGTCATTTACTAGCCCTCATGTTGTTCCAAACCCAAATTATTCTTTTTTTTTCCCTCTGTAAAATACAAAATAAATCTTTGACAGAATAGTCCAACCAGATGTTATTTTAGTAGCATTAATAAATGAAGTTTTTTTATTATTTATTTTTTTATTTTAGATTTTCCATTTTCATAAAAATTTTAAAGTTTAGTAATTGTTGTTTTTGTAATTATTAGTTTTAAAAATGTGTATTGTTTTTTATAGTTATTTTAGTACATCAAGTTAAGCTAAATTATAACACTAAATGTTGTTTTTTATATATATATTTTACTTTATTTGTTAACAATTTTATTTAATTTTTTTATGGTTTTAATTTTAGTTATCTATACCCTGACCTGCTCTTTTGTCACACAGGTTTCCTTGCTCCCCATCCACTTTCATTATATGGAAAAGAGCAGCTTGGACATTTTACTAAATATGTCTTTTTGTGTTTATCTGGGGAAAAAACTGGGTTTGGAACAATGTGATATCATTTAGGTGAACTATACCTTTGAAAATATGGCAGATGATATATATTGTTTTGATAAATGACTATCTAGGTATGTTTTCAGGTAAAGATATGGCAAACAGTCCTGCATGGGTCCTGTTTGATTAAACCCGCACCCACAGTTATTAACAGAACACCCGACCCCTTATCCGACAGCAACAATTTTATTCCGTACCCAACCCGTTTGATATTAAAAACTGCCACCCAAACCTTACCTGCATTAAATCTCCTACATGAGGTAGACGACAATCATTTTCTTATGTTGCCTAACACAAACCAACATTAGGCATTCTGTATTGATGCAATTGATTTAAACATTGCAACAACACAAGTAAGCTAATAGAACAAAGAACGTTTTAGTAGGTCTATCTGTAAGCTTAAAGCTACCACACAATATTTTAGCAGATTCACTCTGTATTTAAACACAGGCGTCTCTTCTGAATCTCAACAGTGTTTACCTGGCCACTGGTCCTCTTTTTAGCAGCATGAAAAACAGGCTAAAACTTTCATCCAAATTGTGAATAGATTAAATACAGAAAGTGAGCAAAGCGTGCTTCCTTTAATATAATCATAGCTGTCAATCGGTCGCAGCGCGATTAGTTAGATTTTGCTTAACGCTGCCTTTAACAGTTTTGAGACAGAACGTGAACACAAATAAGTATGGGACCGTTTGAAATCACCTGTCAAATGTACCGAATTGAGTCAAAATGGTCTTATTTTAGTTATTGGATCCGCAGTCCACCCGTGCCTACCGCATCCAACACCTAAATATTATTCCACCCGTTACATCAAATATTAGCAGGTAACCCGGCCCCCTTGCAGGATGTGTGGCAAAACCTTTAACCTCACTTTCTTAAAGTTTAAATTTGAACATGTTTCTTCTCCGTTAATGACAGGCAGTGATTTGACAGATGCTGTTGACAACAGGAAGCTAAACGATGCCCAGGGCTGTTATAGAGTGCATTGTTTTATTTTTGGCTCGCTTTTTTTTTTCTAACAATACTTCCTGTTCCTTCTGCAGGCCAAATACATCTCTACATGCATCGATGAGATCAAACAAGAACTCAAACAGGACAACATCGCTGTTAAAGCCAATGCAGTCTGCAAGCTCACCTACGTAAGACCGCCCTTCATTTCTATCCTTTCCCATGTGCTTCATAATGAGCTCAATCTGTCACTTATTCTTTTGATTTCTCCTTCCAACAGTTGCAGATGCTTGGCTATGATGTCAGTTGGGCTGCGTTCAACATCGTGGAGGTGATGAGCTCCTCCAAATTCACATATAAGGTGAGAGTCGAAAATAATGTTAGCGTTCAGTCGGACCAAATCCACAGGTTCACAACAGTGTTATTTTAGTATTATTTATATAGTCAATTATTTATTTTCGTATGACGCTTTCTTCTCGTTTCAGCGAATCGGATACCTTGCGGCATCACAATGCTTTCATGAGGGCACTGATGTCATCATGCTGACGACCAATCAGATCCGCAAGGTGCGTTCTGAACTTCCTGTTTACCTGTATTTGTTTTTATCATGCTGGTCGCTATAGGATGCTTTATCATCTCTCACCAGGATCTCAGTAGTCCCAACCAGTATGACACCGGCGTGGCTCTGACTGGCCTTTCCTGCTTTGTGACCCCCGACCTGGCTCGTGACCTGGCCAATGACATCATGACTTTGGTAAAGCCATTCAGATTGTTTACTTCAGACAAATATTGACATTCAGCACGTATTCATTCCCTCTCACCCTTCATCCATCTCAGATGTCCCACACTAAGCCATACATTCGCAAGAAGGCGGTGCTGATCATGTACAAAGTGTTCCTGAAGTACCCCGAGTCCCTGCGTCCTGCCTTCCCACGACTCAAAGAGAAGCTGGAGGACCCAGATCCCGGTATGGATGCCAAATCATCATCTTAATGTGGCTCGCTAAATGCTAATATTTCAGGCTTCCACCTGAACGTTTGATTGTGTATGTCCCAGGGGTCCAGTCAGCTGCTGTGAACGTCATCTGTGAACTGGCCAGAAGAAATCCTAAGAACTACCTTTCCTTGGCGCCCCTGTTCTTTAAACTCATGACCTCCTCCACCAACAACTGGGTCCTTATCAAGATCATTAAGCTGGTACGAAACTAAATGTGTTGGGTTTTAACCCTGACAGTCAGATTTTTTTTTTTTTTTTTTTTGTAAGTGGAACCATTAATTGAACCTTGTTTAAAATGTTGTCTAAAATCTAAAAAGTTTGAATATGTTTTTTGTTGTTGTTGTTGAGCATCATGTTTGATACATCAGGCTTTTATGACTCATATAATATGATATAGGAGAATATGGGACTCATACTCGAGGAGGAAAAGCAAATATTCAAAGACGCAAACTGTACAAAAACTATACAATTTGATATTTATTTGGCTAGAAAGTAAGATGAAATTCTGTAAATGAATGATATTTTTACAATATAACAGACCACTTGCATAAAATGCATATAAATATCAGTTGTTACTCTATATCTCCCATTAAAGGTGTCATCGAACGTTTTTTTACAAGATGTAATATAAGTCTAAGGTGTCCCCTGAATGTGTCTGTGAAGTTTCAGCTCAAAATACCCCATAGATTTTTTTTTTAGATTAATTATTTTAACTGCCTATTTTGGGGCATCATTAACTATGCACCGATTCAGTGGCTGCTGGCCCTTTAAATCTCACGCTCCCTGCCCATCGAGCTCGCGACTCTATAATACAGTGCATTTACAAAGTTCACACAGCTACTATAACCCTCAAATGGATCTTTACAAGATGTTCATCATGTATGCTGCATGCATGCTTCGGGTCATGTGAGTAAAGTATTTATTTGGGTGTTTATATTTGATTCTGAACGAGTTTGATAGTGCTCCATGGCTAAAGCTAACATTACACACTGTTGGAGAGATTTATAAAGAATGAAGTTGTGTTTATGAATTATACAGACTCAAGTGTTTAAAAATTAAAATAGCGACGGCTCTTGTCTCCGTGAATACAGTAATAAACGATGGTAACTTTAACCAACAGTAGCCTACATTAGCAACATGTTAACGAAACATTTAGAAAGACAGTTTACAAATATCACTAAAAATATCATGATATCATGGATCATGTCAGTTATTATTGCTCCATCTGCCATTTTTCGCTATTGTTCTTGCTTGCTTACCTAGTCTGATGATTCAGCTGTGCCCAGATCCAGACATTAATACTGGCTGCCCTTGTCTAATGCCTTTCATAATGTTGGGAACATGGGCTGGCATATGCAAATATTGGGGGCGTACACCCCGACTGTTACATAACAGTCGGTATTATGTTGAGATTCGCCTGTTCTTCGGAGGTCTTTTAAACAAATGAGATTTACACAAGAAGGAGGAAACAATGGAGTTTGAGACTCACTGTATGTCTTTTCCATGTACTGAACTCTTGTTATTTAACTATGCCAAGATAAATTCAATTTTTAATTCTAGGGCACCTTTAATATGTCTTAGTTAGATGATATTTGAATTATTAGTTTTATTGTGGGGGCAAAACGTATAATGCAATACAATGTGACGTTCCTCAAAAGCCTGATGTAGCATATTTGATACATTTTAACATGATTTTTCTAAGAGTTATATATGGATAATTAAGTAAATCTGTTTATTCATTCCCAGTAAGTGTTCATTTTGAAATATTACTTACAATTCTTATTATGTTTATTAGTTAAATGTTGATACTAAAAGGCCTTTTATTTGCTAAAAAAAGTATCAACTATCAATCAGATGACCGATGGAATGTAGTACATTGATCATGTTGAAAATAGAGGCTGTTAGAAATGTGCATATCAAATATGATGCAGTAGGGTTAAAGGTAGAGGTCTACAAAGAGGACCCAAGTACCCGGGACCCGTACGGGTTCGGGTCTATATTTTAAATCGTCAGCCGGGTCCGGGTCGGGTCCCAGTCTATTACTTCATTTCCCGGGTCTGTTTAACATTGTGTTATACCTGAGCCGATCTGATTCGGAGATCACCCGGCCGTGTTGAGAGTCAGGCAGTGCTGTGTGTGTGTTTTGTAACTTGCAAAGTATGAGCCGGGAAATAAGGAGGGGAAAAAAAAAAAAGTAAAAACAGTAATGCAACAGTAATGTAAACAAACTTCAAATCTCAAAAACTACTTGCAGCCTTTCACACTCACATTTAAATAACATATTTCAAATCATCTACAAAATCTGAGATGAACTATCACATGAATGATTTTATTGAGCTTATGTTTCAGGTTACTCCAGCTAACACGCATGTGCAGTCTCACGCGAGCGCACGTTCTTTCTCCTATTTTTATAATAATATTATGAATGAACCGTCTTGATATATCTAAAGTTTTGGTCAGACTCGGCTCAGAAAGCACAGAAATGACCGCAAATAAGTAATGCTAACATCAGCGGCCATGTCACTGAACAAGCAATCGTTATTATACAAAAGGGCAAACAGTCAAAGTTATTTTATGAGTGGACTCGAGTCTCGAGATACAACAAAAAGTGGACTATTAAAGCTGGTATAATGAGTGGATTAAGCAAGAGAGGAATAACGGATGAACTTTCTTGGCAAGTGCATCACAGTCAGGTACAAGGGAGAAGGCTAGCCTATTAACATTAGGTAAGACAAAACGTTTTATTTTCGCAACTTGTTTATTGAGTTATTAATAGCAATTTGCTGTGGAATAGACCTATGTGCCGATCAGGTCCAGACAGGTCTGTGTCTTCCCGGTTGGGTTCGGGTCCAGCTTTCAAATAATAGACGGCATTTACGGGTCCGGGTATGAATATTTGGACCCGTGAAGACCTCTAGTTAAAGGTGACCGATTCTATGCTTTTGTCTTTTTCTTAAATGAGATTTCAATGTTTTTTGTTTTGTTTTAGTTTGGTGCTCTCACTCCTTTGGAGCCTCGTTTAGGAAAGAAGCTGATTGAGCCCCTAACAAACCTCATCCACAGGTAACAGTGATACTAAAACACACCTGACTCAAACTAGCCAAAAATATTAGGGTTAAATATAACATTTTGTTTTTCTTCTTGTCCTTCCACTCATTTACTCTCTCAGTACCTCGGCCATGTCGCTTCTATATGAGTGTGTCAACACGGTGATAGCAGGTCAGTATTATTTGGTGCCGTGACCCGGCGTTGTACTCAAATAAACATTTCTTAACAACACCATTGATGTCTTTTCTCTCTCCTGTTTTACCTCAGTGCTGATCTCACTGTCTTCTGGGATGCCCAATCACAGTGCTAGCATACAGGTGGGCCATTTTCACATTACTCAACATGACCAGCAGCTTCATATTCACAATTAACGTGGACCCTTTCCACACCAGTCAGATTTATACTTTACATCTGCATTTATAGTGTGATAATTCATAAAGCCCAATATGGAGATGCTATAGAATAAGATTGTGTTGATTTAAAATATAGCGATATATCACAATTATTTTTCTTAAGATGTTACATTGATACTTCATGTCCTTGAAACAATAGTTTTATTTATTTATGTCTCCATTCGTATAATTTCCTTAATGAAGAACTGAAGAAGCAGGTTATCTGAAGCACAAACATGTTAAATTTCTATTATTTTTTTGTGAATTGAAAAAATATTGGAGGTGCTAAATCCAGTGTCTCAAATTTTATTTAATTAATAAAATATTTCAGAAACATATAAATATATACAATTTGATAAATATTGTTTAAAATATTTTTCAATTAATGAAGTGGAACGCACAAAAATTGATGGTATTGTTATAATTTTATTTTTTTAAATTGAGTAAATATTGGACATTTTGGGCCAATGTCTCAAATATTATAATCTTAATCAAATATTTTAAATAATATATATTCAAATGTATACAATATAATACATTTTGGCATTTGCTGAATGAATAATTGTCAATTATATTATATATCAGACACCTCAGTCTCTTGATATCAGCATTCAGCCATTGCAAAACAACTACTTATTTTTATAGATAAGTATAAGTTAAATTAATCCTTGGATGTTGTTGATGTACAATGGTGTGGAAGGGTTTTAAACATGCTAGTAATGCCTTTTGTCTCCTTCTGTTTTCCATTTCTCTCTCCGATCCACAGCTCTGTGTGCAGAAACTGCGAATCCTGATTGAAGACTCGGACCAGAACTGTGAGCCTTCTGTCAATGCCTGCAGTGTGTCATTCTCTCATTGTCTGTGTGTTTCTGAGTCCCCCCCCCCCGGCCCTGTAGATGGAGTCCATGTAGATCTCCATCCCGGATAACTCGAAGACGCCTCAGTACTACAATAGAGAATTGGCAAGAGTCAACTGTAGCTTTTTGGCTTAAGAAAAAAAGTTCCTCAAAGCAATATTTCAAGATATACAATAAGTAATCTAAACTATCTTGCAGGAGTTCGAGTTATCGGTGTCCCAGTGATGCCGGCTGTAGAATAGCTCTGTGAATCCTGGACTGCAATGTTTTGTTTCTCAAAATCCGCAGTTTTCTCACAGGGCCATTTGATATTTACTTCCAGCTGAATGTTTTGGCATTTTGTCAATCTTGAAGCCCCATGTGTTCCTTAAATAGATCAGTGTATTTGTACATTTTGTTTTGGCATCAACAAAACTAAAAAGTAGAGGACATGCCCACTGTCCTAATGGCCCTAAGACTACAGAACTGTGGCTCTATTTATCTTGCATCTATATTTAGTCTATTTGATTTTATGGGCATTTAAAGTATTAGCTGCTTTATATCAAATCTGCATTTAATCTGGCAGAGTAAAACAAAACTGAAGTCTGTGTGTGTTCTTGTGGGGGTGTGTGTTCTTGGGTGTGTGTGTGTGCGTGTTTTTGTCCTTCGTGTTTGTGTTTTCTTTTCCCCATTGTCTTGTTTTTTTTTTTTTTCTTCATGTAGATTTTCATGTTCAGTAATATCAAAGTAGTAAGTCATTAGAATAGTGTCATTTCTAAAATATTCTATATTTTGCTCATATTAGCAGAAGGCTTTAAAATCTGCAGACTGCAGTCGTCATGAAATGGAAGTTCACCCTATCTATTGAATACATCTGTTGATTTAACTTTGAGGACGGAACTATTCTTCCATGCATGGTTTTTATTTTTTTTAACGCAATCTTCCGGGTAACATCAGACTTTTCAGTGGTGACGTATGTCGAACTTCTCCAATCAATTACTCTGCTTAAACTCCTTCTTAATGTTAGTCGGTGTGACCATTTATAGTACACCTTTTAACCCTAGGATTATTCAGGTAGGGTAAGGAAAGTCGAATCTAGTCTAAACCATAAGATACTCGCCCGCCGGCAGGTTGAAGTCCTTCAGGAATGACGTAGAAGACTACCTTGTGGTTGTACTTTGTCGAGGTTCAGTTCGTAGTAATAAGTAAAGTCTCACGGAAGGCAAACGCAACAATAAAATATCTCCTTTTATTGATTACAATACAAAGCAGTTAATGCAAAATAAAACAAAATAAAACTTAAATCAGCTTGAGCTAAAAAGCTCTATAACCTAGCTTCACCCCCTCGTTAGGGTATCAGGTGTCCTTCTACGCAGCATCTGAGGAGGCATTTTACTCCTCAGACTTTTATACTAATTTTTGAGATATTCCAACTTCATATTAACCATCAATTGATCAATGCCTATGATCCAGTCTTCCTGCTGTAGGCATATCAGTCTCTGTATCTCTTGCTTACTAAGCCGGACGTCCTTCCTTTGTCGCCTAAGCTGTCGTCGTCTTCTAGCACTCTTCCTCTTCTTTACTGAAGTCTTCATCTGGCTCACCTCCGCTTGAGGTTGCAACACACTCTCTTCATCCTCATATGCCTTCTTGTTAACCTTTCAGGTTGGTTACAATCAGTTCATGAACTTCAGCTTTCACAGCTTCTACACATTTCATCTTATCTCTATTACACCAGAATACAACATCATTCTGAGTTGCAGTTTACACAACATTTGCATTTTTTGCAAGCATATTTAGTATTACTCAAAAGTAGATAACACATCATAGCAATCATTAATATATGGCAGTAAATCAAACAAGTAAATTATCCTATTTGAACAGGTAAATAGCAATATCAACATCAAAATCCAAAACATTACAATCGACTGCAAGCTTGCATTTGGATCTGCCTCCATCCAGTCAACAACCTGTGGATAGAAGAAAAAGTCCCGTCCTGCTTTTTTTTTTATTTTTTTTTTATCTTTTCGATAATCCATTTCACTTGGTTGTTTGTCGCAAGACTGAAGAAAATGTCTGTTGCTACTTCCATTACATGGCGACTTTAATAGTTAAACAACAATTGGCATAAATGCAATACAGCTGTAGTTGGCGAACAGAGAGACTACGCTTCATTGCAAGAGTCACTTAGGCACTGTGATGTTTTGCAGTGAAGTACTTGGGTCTTCTGGCCATGTCCAAGATCCTGAAGACGCACCCAAAATCCGTGCAGTCGCACAAGGACCTGATCCTTCAGTGTTTGGACGACAAAGATGAGTCCATCCGCCTGAGAGCCCTGGATCTGCTCTACGGCATGGTGTGTACGACATTTTTTAACATTGTTTGTTTACGTTCCTCTAACCCGGGTGCCCAATCCTGTTGCTGGAGATCTACCTACCTGCAGAGTTCAGATCCAACACAACTGTCTGTAATTATCAAGTGCTCCAAAGATCTTAATTAGCTGGTTCAGCTGTGTTTGATCAGCTGAACCTTGCAGTAAGATAGATCTCCAGGAACAGGATTGGGCACCTCTGCTCTAAGTCGTGTTGTGAGAGGTCAAATATAGCGGGTTACTAAAATGTGATGGAAAATGTGGCTGACTAGGTCTCAAAGAAGAACCTAATGGAGATTGTGAAGAAACTCATGCTGCATGTGGACAAAGCAGAAGGCACTACTTACCGAGATGAGTTGCTCACCAAGATCATTGACATCTGCAGCCAGAGCAACTACCAGTATATCACAAACTTTGAGTGGTAAGACTAAACTACTACATTACTTTTCCATAGTTTTTCTAAACTTGAGCAAGACGGATGTCTTTGACCATTGTACTCTCGCCTTACGTATTTTGCAGTGTCTTGCGCATGACGTTGCATTCTAAAGATATGCCTCTAAAGTTAAAATAAGTTGTTTAAAAAAAAAAAAAATGCCTCAAGCTTTTCCCTTCATAACACTGCTCTGCGTCTCACATTTTTAAACACAAATACAGTTTCTGTGTGAACCAGCCCTTAAACTACTAGTGCAAATGCATCACATTTTTACATGAATTGAATAAATATTGGACATGTTGAATCGGTGCCACTCAAATTTTATTTAATTTATGAAATGTGTAATACTTATAAATGTATAAAATTTGATAAATATTGGACCTTGCGTTTATTTTCCCCCCATTCCGCTGCCATGCGGCTCACATTTTTAAACAAAATACATTTTCTTTGTGAACCGGCCCCAAATGTAGTACCAAGACCTTGCTTTTTCCCATTATACTGTTCTGTATTAAGGCCTGTTCACACCAAGGATGATAACGATAAAGATATAGTTCTAAAAAATAATTCTCAATATTAAAGAATAGCAGAGTTCACACCACAACTATAATGGTAACGGCACAGAGAAACAATATCATTGGAATCACTTTCAGAGCGATTTTATCTAGATGATGAATGATAAAAACATTGACAGCCAATCAGAATCAATCCTGTTTGAGCTCAAGCATTTAAAGTGACAGACAAGCATGTGCTTAGAATAAACAGAACAATATGGTCTGCTGGTGTGGATGCTAAAATTGTTATCTTTATAGTCCTCTATATAGTTATCATTTTTGGTGTGAACCAAGCCCCTGGGATGAAGAGACCTTGCGTTTTTCCCCTTAATCATTTATAATAAATACTGCAATATTCCATTCAAAAAAAAAAAAAAAAAGGTCAATTTTGATTTAATCTACTCCACAGATCTTGCATTTTACTTGGAAAACAACCTTATCTGTCTTCCAGGTACATCAGCATCCTGGTAGAACTTACTCGTCTGGAGGGCACAAGGCACGGCCACCTAATCGCCTCTCAGATGCTGGACGTCGCCATTCGCGTCAAAGCCATCCGGGGCTTTGCCGTGGCTCAGATGGCCACTCTGCTGGACAACGCACACCTGCTGACCGGCAACACGCAGCGTAACGGCATCTGCGAGGTTCTCTATGCTGCTGCGTGGATCTGTGGGGAGTTCTCCGAGTACGTGGTGACAATCTGGAAAGGTTCAAGGTTCAGACATATTAACAGAATACTAATGTTTAAACCTTTCCTCACAGGCATCTGGAGGACCCCATGCAGACCTTGGAGGCCATGCTGAGACCCAAAGTGGCCACCCTGCCTGGACACATCCAGGCAGTGTATGTACAAAATGCTGCCAAGCTGTTTGCGACTGTGCTGCAGAAGCATGAAGGGGAGACCGATAGCCAGGCAGCGCAGGAGACCAGCCAGCTGCTTATAGAAAGACTGCCGCTGTTCGTCCAGAGTGCCAACCTGGAAGTGCAGGAGAGGGTGAGGAATTCAGCATGAAATTAAAATTCAATGCCTTGTTTACATCTGGTATTATGATGCGTTTTTGGTTGATCGGATCACAAGTGGACGATAGGGCTGCAACGATTAATCGCGATTAATCGTTTGCATAATAAAAGTCTGTGTTTACGTAATATATATGTGTGTGTTCTGTGTATAATAATTATGTATATATAAATACACACACATTCATGTATATATTTAAGAAAAATGTTATATTTATATATAAAATATTTATGTTTATATGTAATATAAAATATATATAAATATATATATTTCTAATACATGCATATGTTTCTAAACTTTATACCTGTATGTGTGTGTATTTATATATACATAATTATTATACACAGAACACACACATATATTACGTAAACAGACTTTTATTTTGCAAACGATTAATCGCGATTAATCGTTGCAGCCCTAGTGGACAAGGGAGACACATACCTGTTTACACCTGGTGTTTTAATCTGTCTCTTTTGTCCACTTTCAACCACTTCTGTCCTGATTTCTGCGAGGGGAGGAGGGACTATGGACGGGTAAATGTATGGGTTTTTCCAGTTCTTTCGATCTAATGTACGAAATAAGCTCGGGCAGTTTACATATGAACACGCCTGGAGATGAGGGAAAAACATACGGAGAGCATCAGCTTTTGTTTCTGCTCTGACAGCCGCAAGAGTGTGTTAGAAATCAGGAATGGTGAGAGAACATTGTGCTTGGTACATTTTTCTTCTTCAAACCAAACTTCGGTCTTCAGCCGACAAAGCTTAAATCTCATCTGGTTAACACACTTCTCACAATGTTAATGCATTAGGTCAGTAGGTGGACAGTAGGAGGTCTTCAAATGCATTCAACCACATTAGCGTCTACACTACGAAAGCAATCCGGTTGAATGTGTTTTTGACTACCTCTGGAAGTGGTTAAAAGTGGACAAGATCAAAGTGTTTTAGACCCCGTTTACATCTGTATTTAGCGTCGTCCACTTGTGATCCCATTGATGAAAATGCTTCGTAAATCTGAAGATTTACATCAGAACGGCATTATGAATGATTTACACAATTCGTTCTGCTCTTGTTTTATGAATGAGGCCCATTATGTTAAAGGGGCGGTTGATAGTGATTTGAGCATAATTGTTTGTTATGACGCTCAAAGTTGTGCTTCTTCCTGGGTTGGTGACATCACTAACTCTAAAATTTACACAAACCCTGCCCCCGAGAACATGCAACAAAGGGGATGAGGCCATGTTGGGCTGCTTTAGAGAAGAGGAAGAGTTGTTGTAGTAGAGTGTTGTTACCATGCCGTCATTTTACGCCAGACTGCTCTAAATGAGGGTCAATTCAACGCTGGATTTGCACGAAAGATTAACATGACAGCACATGCTAGTCGATGAGTTTAATCAACTCCACAGCAACTACATAAATTTATCCAATAACCATTCCGAAATTTCGAGTTGCATTCTAAAAGTTGTAACTTCTTCCTGAGTCTCTCCATCAGTATCCGACTGCGGTTTGAACAATGTAAGGCTGAACACCATTACTGACAATCATCATTTTGGCTGCATTTTCCTCTTTTGAAAAGTGGGCCATGAGCATCAGCTCATTTGCATTTATAGGGACACAGAAATTGTGTGTTTTTGCTCACACCCAAATAAGGGCAAATTTGAGAAGCTATAATAAATGATCTGTGGGCTATTTTAAGCTGAAACTTCACAGACACATTCTGGGGAGAGACTTATATTACATCTTGTGAAAAGGGGCATAAGTCGTCATGTTAGCAATGTGTTAAAACATTAAGAATGTGACAAACATGCAAGTAACATGCCCAAGTCATGCTAGCGATATGTTAAAACATGTTAACAAAACAGTACAACATGTTAGCAATGTGATAAACATGACAGCAATCTGTTAAATATGTTAAATATGCTAGAAACAAACTAGAAATGCTGATGTGGATTATTGGGCATCTGAAGAAGGTTTAAAGTGGTCTGATGCTGTCTAATGTGTTTTTGGGGGGTTTAATGGAGTCTGAAAAGTTCTAATATGGTCTGTTTGAGTCTTCATTGCTCTAACTCCATCTGACATTTTGTCTGATGTTTAAACCAATGTTAGACTTTATCTAGTTCAAGTATTGAGCTTTTAGCTTAGCAGCATGCTAATGTCAAACTTCACTGGAATCAATTGAGTCATTTCACACACATACCACAGTGTTAACTGTGATGTTCCTCTGCAGGCGTCCTGCATCCTCCAGCTGGTGAAGTACATCCAGAAGCTGCAGCAGAAGAATGTGGAGGTGGCCGAGGAAGTGACGGCTCTCTTCGCCGGAGAGCTCAACCCCGTGGCCCCCAAGGCCCAGAAGAAAGTGCCTATACCAGAAGGGTGAGCCTTTCTTGAGTGTATCGCAAGGCGATCAACAGGAAAAGATCTTACAACTGTTGTTTTTCCCCCTTCAGTCTGGATTTGGACGCCTGGATCAATGAGCCTCCATCAGAGAGCGAGTCTGAGGACGAGAAGCCCAAAGCGGTGTTTGCTAAAGAAGAACCCAAACATTCCAGATCAAGACACACTGAGGTGGACGAAAAAGAGTTGGCCAGGGTAAGTGTATGCAGTCTATCAGACCTTCAGAAAATGTAAAAATATAGTTGTCCTAATACACTTGCCTGATTTTAAACAGAGGAGGGAAGTCAGGAAGCAGGAACAGGCCAACAACCCATTCTACATCAAGGCCTCGCCATCATCTCAGAAGGTATGCAGTCAGATCATTTCTGCGGTCACATAAACCAAAGGCTGAAACGTACTTCTAACTCGCTTAGAACCATTCACAAATCTTTGGATTGGAATCAGTGGTTCGGAGCTTGTATCAAACTGGCCAAGTGACATGATTTCAACAAATGATACTGTTATGTCATGCTGTTTCAAACCTTGAAACATTTCAAAATTCAGAGGGTTCGCCACTAGATGCTTTGATCTGGTGATCCCATGAACAAGTGTCTAGAGGTTTTTAACTGATCTTGGGTAAGTTTTGTAATGTAGGTTCATTTTTAATGAATTTAATGAATTTTAAAGGTGCCCTAGATTCAAAAATTGAATTTATCTTGGCATAGTTGAATAACAAGAGTTCAGTACATGGAAAAGACATACATTGAGTTTCAAACTCCATTGCTTTCTCTTTCTTATGTAAATCTCATTTGTTTAAAAGACCTCTGGAAAACACGCGGATCTCAACATAACACCGACTGTTACGTAACAGCCGGGGTGTACGCCCCAATATTTGCATATGCCAGCCCATGTTCCCAACATTATGAAAGGCATTACACAAGGGCAGCCAGTAACGTCTGGATCTGCACAGGTGAATCAACAGACTAGGTAAGCAAGAACAACAGCGAAAATGGCAGATGGAGCAATAATAACTGACATGATCCATGATATCATGATATTTTTAGTGATATTTGTAAATTGTCTATCTAAATGTTTCGTTAGCATGTTGCTAATGTACTGTCAAATGAGGTTAAAGTTACCATCGTTTCTTACTGAATTCATGGAGACGAGAGCCGTCGCTATTTTCATTTTTAAACACTTGCAGTCTGTATAATTCATAAACACAACTTCATTCTTTATTAATCTCTCCAACAGTGTAGCATTAGCCGTTAGCCACAGAGCGCAGCCTCAAACTCAATAGAGAATCAAATATAAACATCAAAATAAATACTTTACTCACATAATTCGAAGCATGCATGCAGCATGCATGACGAACATCTTGTAAAGATCCATTTGAGGGTTATATTAGCTGTGTGAACTTTGTAAATGTGCTGTAATATAATCGAGAGCTCGTGTGGCAGGGAGCACGCGAATTAAAGGGGCGGCGCGCTGAAAAAATCAGTGCATAGTTAATGATGCCCCAAAATAGGCAGTTAAAAAAATTAATTTAAAAAAATCTATGGGGTATTTTGAGCTGAAACTTCACAGACACATTCAGGGGACACCTTAGACTTATATTACATCTTGTGAAAAAGCATTCTTGGGCACCTTTAAATAATACTTAAAGGAGTGATATTTTTAATTAACCTTGTTTGCCAAGCCCTGCTTAATAACACAAAACAAGGACTGCACATTAATAAAAACTAATTTTACAAAACCCTCATGTAAAATGGTATTTAAATATTTGTAGATTACATTTAATAGTTTACATGTCCATGACAATATTTGGAATTGGCTTGTAAAAGGATAAGATATATGGGTTATTATAGTTTTTGTTGCATTTACACTATTTACCAGCAGGTGCCGTCAACCTGTGGTGTTTCGAATGCTTTGAAAAGTGAATAATTTTATGAAGCGATTAGTTAAATTCATTCAGGACTGCAAAAATCATTGTTTTTCCCATCACTACTTACTTGAACTTCTCCACAATTGCAGGTGTACGATGCGCCAGGTGTAGAACACATTCCGGTGGTGCAGATCGACCTTAGTGTGCCTCTCAAAGTCCCAGGTGAGCAAATCGACAACGCTTAACGTGTGATCCGCTTCAGCAGACCAAATAAAAACCGTTCTTTCATCTCATTGTCCTTCGTTTGGTCCAGGGATGCCCATGTCCGACCAGTACGTGAAGCTGGAGGAGGAGCGCCGGCAGAAGGAGAAGGCGGAGAAGAAGAAGAAGGAAAAGAAGAAAAAGCGGGAGAAGCGTGGGAAAGGGAGGAAGGCGGATTCGGGTCCCGAGAGCGAAGAAGACATCACGCCTGCTCACCATGTGGACATAGTCACAGAGGAAATGCCAGAGGTAGGCAGCTATTCCTTTTGAAGTGCTTGAAACTGTTATCCACAAAACTGTACACACTAACGTTGGTTTGTCTCTGTTCCCAGAATGCCTTACCGAGTGATGATGATGATAAAGATCCCAATGACCCTCATAAAGCTCTGGACATCGATCTAGACAAGTATGTACCACATTGTCGCCACCTACAGTTCATATATGGGCTACATGTAGGGATGCACCAAAATCATATTTTTACTGAATCCAAAATTAAGGTTTTCATTTAGCTGAAAACCGAAAATTTCTGTAATTAAATTTGGGCACTTGAGCTCTTTATGCTGCTCAGAGCTGTTAAGTGTCATAGTAAATTTACATTTCTGATATTTCAGCTGAACAAATTTTAAAAATTGCTACTCTAGCATAATTTATAGGGATGTCCCGATCACGTTTTTTTGCCCTCGAGTCCGAGTCATTTGATTTTGAGTATCTACCGATACCGAGTCCCGATCCGATACTGCTATAATACATAAAAAAGAATAAAGAAGAGCGAAAAAACAGATCCAGGATCCAGGAACAGTGCTTTTCAGGTTTTTCAGGTATCTAACAGTAGTTTTCACGTACAGAAAATGGATAAAGTAATCAAATATAAAATATCACTGCATATTATCTTTACTGTATAAAATAAATAAAGATTAATCATTATTGAAGTTACAAAAACTATTCAGTCAAGAGCAGTGAGTGATTTCTTTGTTATTTGTTGTTTGATTTAACATTAAAAACAGGCAGCAGGAATAGTTTTTTTTCCCTAAAGGACATGCACGATCCAGTACATATACTGTTACACATGTGCCTTTCTTTCTCGACTAATATACGTTCACTTAAGACATAACCGACTATGTTTGCTAGGATACTCGCTAAGACGGGCATGTTGACATAATTTTTGTATGAATTTGTCCGCTGAAGCGCAAGACTTGAAAGAGAACTCAGTATTTGCGCGCTGACTGAAATAAGCGTGTGCGCGCTTCGGATGAGCGCACACAAATCTTCTCACAGCGCGTGCGAGTTCTCTTTCGCGTTTTGTTCTTGAAGGTTTAAATCAGCAAGGCTTAAATGAGTTAGTTTAAACACAGATAGCAGCGTGTGCTGTTCAGGTCTCACCTGCGCTCGCGCTATCAACGGCGATGACGGCGTAAATGACTGGACATTAGAGCAGACGGCACTCGCAGTTAACAGTTTACAAAGAGTAACTGTTTTGTCCACGCTTTCTGATTGTTGTTGTTGTACCGTTTTGCGCATCCTTCGACTGAAACATACATTATCTGAACTCTGTCTGTCTGTTTCCCACGTTGCTATTTTAAACAAACCATATTAACCAATAGATGCGTCCTCATTCGAGATGGACCACGGTGCAAGTGCGTACCGAACCGTAAGTGGAGAACCGTACGGTTCGATTTTTTACAGAGAACCGTTGCACCCCAATACATATATATCCGAGTCCTGATCAGGAGGTAACGTCCGATTCCGATCGAGTCTGAAACCACGTGATCGGGCCCGATTTCCGATCGCGTGATCGGATCTGGACATCCCTAATAATTTATGTTCATGATGAAGTGCGTTCACACTGCTGACATGGTCAAATCAGAGAGGCAGTTATTACACACCACTATCTTCGTTTCAATCCAGATTTGCTTATGCACAAAATTGGAGTGTCGTATAAAACATTTGCAAATAACATCATCGTTTCCATCCCATATGTTCAATAGAATAAAATAGCCACTTCATAGGAAATTAGTGCAAAATATATGTAATAAAAATTAACGCTTCTGCAATTGGCTGATTGCCAGAGTGAGCAGAAGCAGATCAATAAACTGTCATGTGATCTTGCGTTCAGATGTTTGGGAACGCAATCATGTGAAATGATTCTGGGAGGTCATTATTCCCTATATTTAAATTCAGGAATTTCAGAATGATCAAACCAACATTTGAGATGCTGTGCAGTGAAACAGATCCGCTGGTTATTCCAGTTGCCCATTTACATCCACAGTTGAGTGCAAAGTTTTTTTGTTGCGCATCAACTGATTTATTCAGTAAATGTGTTTCCATCATAGTTTTATGTCTCAATTGAGAATTTATGCATTTTTATGCATTTTTTTGTTTTTTTTTTTACGCAATATCCCAATAAATTGGTGGATAGAAAAATAGCTACTATTTTGGTTAATGATTTTGACTTTCTCAAAAAAATGTTTCTTTTCCCCTAATCTTTGCTGTTTCAAACTAATTATTTTGGTTTCCGAAAATTTGGTGCATCACTATCAACATGCGTTAATTCAGGAATTCTTGTTGTTTTGTCTCCATTGTTTGGTACAAGACACTCTCTGCTAGTCTGCGGACATTAATTCCCACTTAATTTTCAGTAATTATTTTCGATTTCATGCTTCTCACCACTGTCATTCATTAAATCACCTTTAGCAGATGCTGACTGATGAGTCCAGAATCTGTTCATACAGATGCAAATCAACTCTAGTTGTCTTTTTGCATCTGTTGGGTTTTGCGTGTTCTGGTATAGAGGAACCTTCTCCAGTTCTCCTGTATCTTCTCCACTCTCTTACACACACTGCTCTTTCTCTATCTCTCTCTCCCTCATGCACGCACCCATCTGCCCTCCTGAAAGTCTTCTATCTGGTACTAGCTCAAGGTGAGTTCTTCCTGTGGTCATGTGACCCAGTGGATTCCACTGCTCAGCTACCAACACCCGTTACTCCTTTTTTCCTGGCACTTGCAGTGTCACTGCTGAAGCGTTAATGTTCAATAGGAATGTGTCATGCATGACTGATCAGCTCACCTGGTAGTTGGGTTTTGGCTGTGGTCATATTGCTAAAACTTGTACACTTCCTTTTCAAAAGTTTGGGGTTGGTAAGATTTCTTTTTGTGTTTGAAGAAAAAAAAAACTCTTCTGCTAACTAAGGCTGCATTTATTTGATTCAAAAATGCAATAAAAATAATAATATTGAGAAATATTATTACAATTTAAAATAACTATTTTCTATTTGAATATATTTTTAAGTTTAATTTATTCCTGTGATGCAAAGCTGAATTTTCAGCAGCCGTTACTGCGGTTTTCAGTGTCACGTGATGTTTCAGAAATCATTTTAATTTGCTGCTCAAACAAAAGTATTAATTCTTTAAAAAAAAAAAAAAAAAATCAAACTGGCCCCAAACTTTTGAACGGTAGTGTACATACATGCCAGCATTGACAGTCTTGCCTGGCTTCGATTTTTCTCCTGAAACTTGAGTGCAGGTTTTAAACCCCTCAGTTGTTTTCAGCTTTATTGTAAAAGAAAATGATCCTGCTTTAAAGGCCTCTTTACACCAAATCTGAAATTCTTACACAAAACAAATGCACCACGAGATTTTAAATGAAGTAAAGCAAACCCCTTCTCACAAAGTCAAAAATATTACACTTCAGTTATTTGTCTTTTGTGTTGTTTGAAGGCTAGGTCAGGTTTTGTTTTAAATTTGCTTTGTTTTGTTTAGGTTTTTGCTTGTTTTTGTGCTTTGGTTTGTTTTTAGGCTTTTAGTTTTTTTTGTTTTTATTATTCGTTTGACCAATTCAAATCACTAACTTGAGTTTGAGATGAATTTGGGAGTGTTTTGAATGACTGCCAACTCGCTACCTAATTTATTTTGCCTTTGCACACTAAAAACCATGTTTTGTTCATATTGGCATAGAAATGCAGACATTCAACAAATTAAAATCATTCAGTTCCTTTTTTTTTTTTTTTTCTGTTTTGGGTTTTTTTTTTTCATTAAACCAATTCTCAACACTTATTGTTGTAAGAAAAATGGTGTGAGTTGTTTTGGTGCAGCAAAAGTTGTTAGTTATACTTTTTTTTTGTGGCACTTTGTCACATCAGATTTGTTGCGAACAGGCCTTTAGACTTTTGACCCATATACTGTACAAGCTGAAATCTTTCCTAGCTTCCGTGTGACTGTCCCCTCTCACTCACCGTCTCCTTTTCTTTCTGTCCATCTAATCTCTTTTTCTCTTATCCTTTCCAGGCCGCTTGCAGACAGCGAGAAGCTTCCCGTGAGGACCCACCGTCCAGAGGTGCTGAAGAGCCCTGCTGAGGACCGAGACAACGAGAGCATCCCACAGGAGTCCAAGAAGAAGAGCAGTAAGGAGAAGAAAGAGAAGAAGAAAGACAAGGAGAAGGACAGGAAGGTGAGATAATATAAACGCAGATATCTGCATTTAAGCGATATGAGCGAGTGCTGTTGTATTGCATTACTTTGAGTATTCACGCTTCATAAATATTCATATTATGATGATGCTGATGTGTTGTAGAGGAGCAAAGAGGAAAAGAAGAAAAAGAAGAAACACAAAGAAGTGGAGGAGGAGCCTATGGAGTCCCAGCCAGAAGAGGCCATCCAATCAGAGGACAGCAAAGAGATGGCAGCTCCACCCACATCTACTGAAGTATGATTGCTCTGATAGTAAAGCATTATGATACAAAAGCTTGTCTTATACCCTCCACATCACTAATCTTCAGCATTTGCTTTATTTATACAGCTTTGAAATATTCTGTTACTTTGGGTTGAATCTTTGGGCTGCCACAAGTCTCATCGTTTCTATATAAAGTTTAAGTCAACAGTTAAACAGAAAGAAAGCATGAAAAAATGTTAAATGTGTGTTAATGATTACTGGACAATTAATTGTTATTGTTAATTCATTCCATTACGCTTATTTATATCAACTAATCCATTTCAGCACAAACACATGAGAGCATGCAGGAATTCTCAACTAAAATGTTGTGATATATTGTTCTATTTACCCATACATGTTGTTATTTAAAGGGATAGTTCACCCAAAAATGAAATTTTGATGTTTATCTGCTAAGTGCATCCAACTGTTGGCATCTGTCAGTCATATAATGTGGGTCAATGGGAACTTCTTTTATTAGAGTAAATGAAACTTGCTTAGACAAATCCAAATTAAACCCTGCGGCTCGTGATGACACATTGATGTCCTAAGACACGAAACGATCGGTTTGTGTGAGAAAGTGATGTCTAGCACTCATTGAAGTATATGCGCGAGACATCACTGCCGTTGTCAGAGCGCGATCAGACCTCACTAAGCGAATGCTGAACGCAGTTGGACATAGTGGTGTTTTAGAGGTAAAAAATGATATAAATACTGTTCGGTTTCTCACACAAACCGATCGTTTCGTGTCTTAGGACATCAATGTGTCGTCACGAGCCGCAGGGTTTAATTTGGATTTGTCTAAGCAAGTTTTATTTACTCTTATAAAATAAGTTCCCATTGACCCACATTATATGGCTGACAGACGGCAACGGTTGGAGTTAAAAATCATCATTTGTGTTCTACTGAAGAAACAAAGTCACCTACATCTTGGATACACTGGGGGTAAGCAGATAAACATCAAATTTTCATTTTTGGGTGAACTATCCCTTTAACTGTAGTCCAAAGCTGAAAATGTTTAAAGACCCAAACTAAAAAATATATATATTTTTATGTTTTGTTTTTTGGTAAAATGTCATATCTGTATGTTGGTACAATTTTGGGGGGATTTTTTTTTTTTTTTTTTTTTAATTTGTATAACAATTACAAGTCTAATACAACAATAGTCTGTTTACAAATAGTTAATAATAGTAATAATAATAACATCAACTAATGAATTAATGCTAAATAAAATAAATTCATGAGCTTAAAGGTGCAATATGTAATATTTTTGCAGTAAAGTATCCAAAAACCACTAGGCCAGTGTTATATATATTTGTTCACTTGAGTACTTACAATATCTCAAATGTTTCCAACTATTTGTAAATCGTGAGAAAATTGCAGTTTTAACCAAGGCTCCGGGACGTGTGAGAAGTCGCCTGTCAGTTGCGTCGTACCCGCGTTACCCCCGGTTTCCGGTTTTATTTTGTAGAAACCATGGAAACACCAAAGACACTTTAATATATTAAATTTTTTTTAATAGACAAGGAAACAACTGTTTTGATATATTTATAGACAGAAAACTAATTGTTGTTATATAGCTCAACACGTTTAGTCTTATTGTTTAAATCTAATTTTCTTGATTTTTTGCAAGTACAATGCTTTACCATGCCTCAGAGAAAAACACTATTTTGTCAAGTAGCTAACATAGCATAATCAGATGCAGCTTTATTTTTAGTAACAGTAATACAGCATTTTCTCCATCATACAATACATTTTAAAATTAATTGCATGCCATTTATCAACACAAGCCATCCAGCATTTAATATGATATTCTAAAATCTTACTGCAGTGTGCAACAGTGTCTCGCAGCAGCCGTTGAACGAACGCACAGAGTAACGTTATAACATCATTTTCAACACACTCAAATGTATCTAATATGATAAACAGAGCTGCGTTACCTCATACTCATGACCGGAAAAGCGGAAGCAGCGCCGGCGATACTCAATACTCGGTCCTGCTCTGCTTCATACTACAGTAAAGTTAATAATCACATCCATGAACATGATTTCTTTCCGAGTCCTATCCCGATTCTTTTGCACAGTCCGTGGTGGTGGAGACCACATGTTCCAAGATTCCGCGCTCGAACTTGGCGTCATCAAGCTACACATTTGTTTTTAATAGGCCTCTAGCGACCTCTAGCGGACAGAATTCTTACATACTGCACCTTTTAAAGGAGTTAAAATACACTGGAAATACAATTAAAATATGATTTAATGTATTTTTTAAGAAGAAAATATCTGTTTGTGCACTTATTTTAATTTTAGCATAGTTTTTCAGTTGTAGCTTTGTTTTTTCTTTGTATCTTTTTTTTTTTTTGTTCTTTTATTTTGTTTTTAGTGTGTAGTTTTTTAATTATTATTTGTTCAACCAATTCAAATCAGTAACTCGTGAGTTTGAGATGAATTTGAAAAATTACTATCAAAAGAGGTTGCAGTGTTAACCAAAATGAAAAATGTCTACATTTGCTTAAAACAAGAGTTTATGTGAAGTGAACATAAATATTGAAGTGTCCATATCAAACATGGTTATGGAATATATGCTTATTTTTTGTTTTCTGAGGTGGTCAGAGCATTTGTTTGGGGTTCTGTTTGAGTCAAACAGGATTGGACTCATTTTCCCCACCCTGCCTTTTCTGTTCTAGGCCTCGGATCTGGATTTCTGGCTCTCTAGCGCTCCTGTTCCCCCCGCCGCCCAGGTCCGGTCCCTCATGCTCTCTCCTCTCCCTCTCCTCCCCCTCGGGTCATACTGCTGTCGGTCTGTCTTTGTTAATGAGCGTCTGTTTTGTATTTTCCCTCCGTTCTCTCTCTCGGTTCTTGACGTGCCAGTCTCTGTCTCTCCTGTGTCTCTCTTCGCTGCTTTTCACAGGTCTCGCACATTTTTGTCTGTTTGCCTATACTTGTTGTAGTTTGGGATGCATGTGTGCACGTGTAAAGGTGTAAACGACTGGTGTGTGAAACTTCTCCTGTATGATCGTGTCTTTATAATCATAAACAGTCAGGACTCTTGACAGTTCTTGCGGTTCCAGTCAAACAGCTCACATGCGCATGTATTTGCCCCATGAACAAAATGTAGGCAGAATGTGAGACAGAATGGACTTGATGTACTTAATTTTTTACCCGCACAAACATTATAGTTCGGTACCAATGCAAACAGAGCGTTAACTTCAAAAACAAAAACATCACTTTCTCACTGCAGGTTCACCACTTTTTCACCATTTTCTCCCACTGTGACGATCCAACATCATCAAATCAACTTTTTTTCCCCTTCTTAATCATGATATTGTTAATTCTGCATGCTTCGTAGTGTAAATGATCATTCTTCAGTCTTTTTGAAAGCAGGAACATCATGTTTTTTAATGAATGTTTGTTTACAGGAGGTGACGGCACCCTCGTCTGCTGCTGCTGTCGACACAAGCCCTGTGGCCGCCGCGGAATCTGAGCCCGATGAACCTAAAGACACAGAACCGGAGGACACGGTGGGTCTTGCACAACTGTTTTTATATACTGCTCAAAAAAAATAAAGGAATAATTTTTAATCAGAGAATAGCATCAAGTCAGTTAAACTCCTGGTCAGTTAAGTATCAGTGGGGGTTGTTAATCAGTTTCAGCTGCTTTGGTGTTAATGAAATTAACAACACGTGCACTAGATGGGCAACAATGAGACGACCCCCAAAACAGAAATAGTTTTACAAGTGGAGGCCTCTGACATTTTTTCCCTGCTCATCTGTTCTGACTGTTTTTCACTAGTTTTGCATTTGGCTAGGGTCAGTGTCACTACTGGTAGCATGAGGCGTCACCTGGATAACAACGATGCTTTACTGAAACAAGATTAAGCCAACTATCTATTGGTTTCCTGTTTAGAAATCATCTAAACACAAGAAGAAGAAGCAGAAGAAAGAAAAGGAGGAGAAGGAGAAGAAAAAGAAGAAGCGACACCACCACCACCATCACCATCACAGTGACGGCGGCGGGGAGGATTCGGTGCAGAATGGTACTGTTGAGGACGAGGAGCCTCTGCCGGTCAGTATTTGTCCAGCCAGCCAATCACAGAAGCCCAATCTGTGTCATTAAATGCTATGTAATCATGCTATGCATCATTCATTCATATGTAAAAACACTTTATCTTGTACTTATCCAACCTCCATCTCATTTCAGCCCATGTCCAACTACTCTCTGCTGGCCGAGAACTCCTACATCAAGATGGTGAGTGTGATTTGAAGATGACTCAATCCATTTGTGCCCTACACTGGCATGAAGCTCAACCAGTAATTGAGATCTTATGATCACGAGACACGGCTGCCGTTTTCGCTGACTCATTGCTTTAAGTGATGCTGGTTTCTAGACTATGAGTGATGTATTGTTCCATGTGTCTCTGTATCTGTGTTTTAAGATGAAGGAAGATGCTGATCAGGTAACCATAGCAACAGAACTACAGTTACTGCTACTAACTTGCTGTGACATAGGCTTTAGGCACAATAGACACCATATGCAAAAAAACAAGGTTAAGAGGTCAGTCGCACCGATATTTGTGAACACTCACATACATATATATATTAGGAAAGTTATAAATTTTTTAATAAATTAAAGATTTTTATAAGATATATATGTATATATTTACATACATGCACACACTATAGAGATAGAAATATATTGTGTCGTTATTTCAATTGCAAGCTCACAACTCAAGTAAAATAAAATATACACTGCCATCAAATTTTTGAAACACCCCTGGCAAAGTGTGGTTTTGGACGATATCAGCATAAATCCTTATAAGTTTTTGGTGCAAATACATTAAAGTAACTTGACATTATCATTGAAGACCAGCAATAATAATTTTCATTTTGATGCCTGGTTACTGGTTTAAACTTGGCCCAGGTTTGTAAAAGATTTTTGAGTCAGCACACCTTAATAGCTTGATAGACAAGACAGAGCAGGTTACTTATGATATTAAACAAAGTCCCAGCTTTCAAGCTGTGTAGTTTTTTAAGAAATTCAAACAATAAAAACTGTTTTGTGGCTCTTTAATGTGTCGTGACCATAGTAGTGACAGATTGCTGTAGCGCATCAGCTCAAGAGGCTCGTAAACCGATCATCTCTTCCTACTAGTCCATTTATAGCATCGAATGAACATGAGAATGAATGTTTCAAACGCGGAAAGACGTCAATACACACAATTTTTTCAAGTTTAACTCCACCGAGGTTAATCTTCTAACTACTGACTGCTTTGTCGGACAAAATGGCGGATTCGGCGTTCTGATTGGTTAGATCGCTTGTCAATCAAACTCCCGGCGAAGGGTCAATTAAGTTTAGAATACAATGAACCAATTAGAACCCAGTTTAGGTCAGATAGCTGCTAAGTTTTTTCTATGTATAAACTGTTTATGTAATAAAACTTGTTTTCATATTTTGTGTTGTCCCTTATCAGTGCAAAATTATCAGAAATTAAAAAGGATTCACGCCAACCCCACTTTTCTTGGGCGTTTCCAAACCTTTGGAGGGCAGTGTATGTGTACACAATATATTGAACAAACTGCATCCCTCACAGCCTTGTTTTCTTTTGTCAAATTAAATATGGCGTCTACTGTAACTAAAGTCTGTTGAGTGCTGTAAGACCGTGCAGTCGCCTTTTGAGCTCTGACTTGAAGCATCAGTTGTTAAATGTTCCCTTGTTTTAGGTGATGATACCTAAGACATTTAACTCTTTTGATCAGATTTTTGGGCTTGTTACACTCCTCCGTTTCTTCTGGGCTTATTTAACCGCTGAGATCGAAGTGTTGCGTGTGTTGGCATGATCTGCATGTTTTGGCCTCTTTTATTGTTTCCTACGATAAATCTTCGCTTTTTTCAAGGTGTATGATATCCAGGGCAACCATCAGGATGAGAGCAAAGTTGTGGTGTCGGTCATCTTTGAGAACAAGAGCGACAGCTTCCTCAAGTCAATGGAGTTCAATGTGCTGGATTCCCTCAACTCCAAACTGCAGCGGCCGGAGGGAGCCGGACCTCACGATGGCCTCACCGTCCCCTTCCAACTGCCACCAGGTCAGAATAGCGATACTCATGAAAGTGCCATTGACTAGGTAGATTTTACTCATGTATTTGGTCTTTTTCCAGGGGTTTCAAACGAGGCCCGCTTCGTGTTCTCGGTGCAGAGTATCGTCATGCCTCAGAAACTAAAGGGAACGCTCACCTTTATAGTTAAGGTAAACTCCCATACACACACGAAAATGTTTCCAAACAGTTGTAGTGTTAGTTTTAATATTGTTCATGTGTGTATTGATTGTTTTCTGGTGTAGTCTGAAGAATCCTCCACTCATGAGAAACTGGACTTCAAACTGCACTTTACATGCACGTCATACCTGATCACCACTCCCTGCTACAGGTGAGGGATATATATATATATATATAGGACACAATTAGTATATGTATATGTGTTTACATATACACTTTTACTTTTAGCTATCTATCTATATTTAAATGCATAGATATACGTACACTGTTTTATGTAATTTATACCCACACACTCACACTCACCAGCCACTTTATTAGGTAGACCTTGCTAGTACCAGGTTGGATTCCCCTTTTGCCTTCAGAACTGACTTAAAGGGTTAGTTCACCCAAAAATGAAATTTCTGTCATTAATTACTCACCCTCATGTCATTCCAAACCCGTAAGACCTTCGTTCATCTTTGGAACACAAATTAATATATTTTTGATGAAATCCAAGAGCTCTATGACTCGTCCATAGACAGCAATTTAACCACCACTTTCAAGGTCCACAAAGGTACTAAAGACATTGTTAAAACAGTCGACGTGACTGCAGTGGTTCAACCTTAATTTTATGAAGTGATGAGAATACTTTTTGTGCGCAAAAGCAAAACAAAATTAATAAATTTATTCAATAATATCTTCTCCTGTGTCATTCTCATACGATGTTTACATTCAACGCTTCCAGGTTCTACGTCAGAACGCAGACTCATTATTTTACTCATTATAGACAGGAAGTAAAGCTAACATTGGATTCGGACGTGCCTTGATGCCTTCCTGCCTTGGAATGCACACGGAAACGCGTTTAGCTGTATACGCAAAAATTTTGTATCGTTTAGGTGTTTTGTCTAGACGGATTCGGCATTTTGGGCGTCTTTTTTTTTTTTTTTTTTTTTTTTTTTTTTTTTTAACTGGGTCCCAGAGTTGATAAATCTGAAAACAACACCTTTGCTTATTCGTGTGTACAGCCAATCTGTATCACGTCTCAATTCTAGTCAGACACCGCTATGTCACATAACAGCAACAAACAACAATAATAACGGACTACATCATGCTTGTGTTCGTGCCGCAGAAGCTACCAAGCCTATTAGCTTTACTAAAATAAAGCGTTATTTCTAAGCTTTAATAAAGTTTGTATACAGCGCACAACATTTATGCGCATGCTCCAAGTCTTATTCTCTGTTTTTAGTGTTTCTCTGTGGCAGAATTACAGCGCCACATACTGGTCTGGCATGTATACTACATCATTTTGAGTTGGTTTCAGTGATTTTGTGTACGCAGATATTTCTTGAGATGAGGAAAAAAAAAAAGATTGGATGGGGAAAGCAGTTGAACAAGTGTACTTAATAGAGTGGCTGCTGAGTGTATAGAGCACTATATATAACACTATTTATAGTGCTCTGTGTATATATACTCCACTTTATTTTATTCTCTTCTCTGAGAGAGAGAGAGAGAGAGAGAGAGAGAGAGAGAGAGAGAGAGAGAGAGAGAGAGAGAAATAAAATAGTTAATTGGTTAAAACTAAATAAAAGTAATCATACTGTACTGAGTGATTTCATGTAGCTGAACATTTGTATCTTGTGTTGTCAGTGACGCGTACGCTAAGCTGCTGGAGTCGGGCGACCTGAAGGGCAGCTCTCTACGGCTAGAGGGGGTCAACATGCCCTTCCACCACCTGCTGGCCAGGATCTGCTTCCACCATCACTTCTCTGGTGCGCTGACTTCACAAAGACGCCTGTAATACGTTTTAAAATGTAACAACCCTTAAATCTTTTGTTCTCTTATTTCCTGTTTTTACAGTTGTGGAGAGGATTGACTCCTGCGCCTCCATGTACAGCAGGTCGATCCAGGGTCACCACGTCTGTTTGCTGGTCAAAACCGTGAGTGCGCCTCAGATGAATCTTTCGAATACAGATCCCAAGGAATTGAATCGTAATGATTCTAATTCCACAAAACCTTTCTTTTAGTACATGAAGAAGATGGCTCCGTTATCAGCCCTAAATTTGCTAGACGCATCTGCACCTTTGTTCATGCTAACCTCTCATCTCTTTCTCTCTCTCTTCCAGTCCGATCAGACCGTCTCCATCGACGCCAAGTGCGACGAGCCATCGCTGCTGGGGAATGTTCTGGACGAAATCAAGCAGACCTTCTCGAAGTGCTGATTGTGACCCCTCACCGCCCAGAAACCCCCCGAACCCCCACACGCTCAGAATCATATACCCTGCTCTGAGACTCGTGTCCCCCCCCCCCCCCTCTGAACCTTTGTATTTATTGGATCGTTCTCTGTTCTTCTTTTTAGACCACAAATTTCAAGCCCATCTCTTGCCTTTGTTTCCCTTCCTCGACTGTGTCTGACGTGCATCTGATCTCACACTTCATCCTGCATCCTTCGTCTCTCTGACACTCTTTCCATTGTCTTAACGGTCCATGACATTCATCTTGATTGAGAACTGGATTTTTTCATTGTCGATGCTTGAGTTGTGTGCTTTTCTTTTTTTTTTAAATGCTTTGCGTTGTGTTGTTTGTTGAGTTTGTTTTTCTGTCCTGAACTCCATCAGCGCCTTTCTCTGCATTAAACATCAGCGTGTCTGTTTCTTACCAGGTTTGTGTTGCTCTTTTCGAAGGCTAGCCCTTGCAGGACTGGTTTAAGACTAGAAACACCCTACCCACAACTGCCTCTGAGCACTAATGTCACTCCGAGCCTCTCAAGTGCAGTTGCGCATTTCGTTAGGACTTACAGGTACACAGGGTTGCATTCTAGACCATGTTTATACTTGCGATCCCATGTGATATTAGTGAAATCATGTGATGGCCTACTGCTAATTGTGTCCTAATGTTGACGGTTAACTACAAGAGCATTTAATTAACAAAACTGCACACTAACAAACCTTTGCTCAGGATAATGGCGGTTAATAAATGTGGCAAAATGAACAATTTTCACTCAACTCTCAAATCCGATATAGTAATTCTTGTACTTTTATGTTGCGGTTAATGATCTCCATCAGGATGAAATCTCCAGGTTGCTTGTTTACCTCAGAATAATTTTGATTTGTACTTCAGTTTGTGAAAAAACACCAAAAATGCAGTTACATACTCAATGGGTCAAGCGTACACAATATACATGATTTAACAATGAAAGTATATAGGGCAACTAAAACTACACTTGCCCCATTGACTTCCATTGTAAGATTGTGTATATGTACTATTGTTTTTTTGTTTGTTACGAACTGAAGTATGCACTAAACTATATTCCTTAAACATGCCATTTAACACATTAAAAATATCTCATGTTTCTGGACAGTATTACATCAAAGTCATCCCTTGTGTTTCTAAAACTTGTTTCAAGTATATAAGGGAGCCTAAAACTTAAATGTGCACTTCCTTGGTCTATCACGTCTATCAAATGCCTCTGTGGCTTCGACATCATCCAAACTCATGCTTCTACATGTGTTTTTCAGCTCTTTGAACTGCCGTCTTGTACATTTGCAGATTTTTTTTTTTTTTAAATATGCTGTTAAAAAGGCCTTTTTTTCCACACTAATGAACTTGTACTGACTAATTCATGCTGTAAGTAATTCCTGTGTTTAACTGTCTGATCCAGCACGCTGTAGCGCTCGGTTGTAAGGACGCAACCAAAGTAGTGGTTATCTGCTCACGAAACGTTATCCTGAGGGTACCTTGCAAGTGTTTTCCAACGTACGAGTGAGTTCATCAACAAGAAGTGACTTGAATTGAAAGTTTACGGAAAACGGCATCTCTAGTGGTTTCCAGGTCGTGTAAAGACAGAATCATCTGATGTGGATGAAAGCGACTTTATTAATTAACAAGTCTGAATTTTGTGCTACAAGTCACATTGAAATGTATAACTTGCATGGGTAGGAATGTAAACGTTCGCCTACTTTTTTGTTTTGTTTCGACTAATACATGAACACTTGCATAGAAAAATGCCCTGTCATTCCTTGATTGTCGCAATTATTTTCTAGTTTCCTTTTTTACGTAAAAGTTGGCTTCACCATATTACACCTTTTGATGGTAAAATGTATTTTTATTTGTTATGAGTACATAAACTTCAAAAAATGTCTTGGAATGTTTTTAAAAATTGCATTTTGCATTAAATTATTATTATATATATTATATATCTCAATAGAGGGGGTTTGGGGGGTTCATATAGATATGAATACTTAGCCGTTAAATGTGATTCAAGTGAAGTGGCCCAGCTAATCTAATAAGGTTTTCCCTCTGGCAAGTTATAGTGCAGATATTGCTGGATTTGGCTTTTCATTAAATATACTCTCATTGCTCTTCGTTTGAAGGTACTGTCCAACTCCTTCATATGTATTTTCCGACTGTATGATGTAATATAATGTTTTAAGATGAATAAATGAGCTAAAAGAATGACCAATAATGTGCAAGCAACATTCTTGAGAGGTCCACCCAAGAGCTTGAGAAGAATGCTATAGTTTAATGTGTGTACCAATAAATTCATACATGTACATGTAGAACAAATGTTTGCCTCTGTTTGAACAACTACAGATGTTTCCTGTTTCTAATTGTGTGTGAACATCCTTTTTTAATTTCCTTCCTTGAGTTTTAATATTTAGCATCTGAACAACATTAAAATATGTATGCATGCAAACATGCATATTGCTAAGAGCAAATTAGTTTAAGCAAATTAGTCCTGTTTTATCTAGCTAACATTTTGACCTTATTCATTTAAATATATAACCTGTTTTACTGGATTAATCAGCTCATTTTATGCAATATCTGGTTCTTATAGTGCGAGTCCAAATTATATAGTATACTTTGGCGAGCGATAGATAGAGAGACGGAGAAACTGATAGATGGATGGGTGGAGAGATGGATGGATGGAGAGAGGGATGGATGGATGGATGGATAGATAGACGGATGGATGGATGGATGGATGGATGGAGAGAGAGATAAACAGATAGATGGAGAGACAGATGGATGGAGAGATAGATGGATGGATAGATGGGTGAATGGATGGATGATAGATGGAGAGATAGATAAACAGATAGATAGATGGAGAGACAGATAGATGGATAGAGAGACGGATAGATGGATGGATGGAGAGATGGGTGAATGGATGGATGATAGATGGAGAGATAGATAGACGGATAGATGGATGGAGAGATAGATGGATAGATAGATGGAGAGATGTATAGATAGAGATAGATAGATAGATAGGTGGATGGATGGATGGATGGATGGATGAGAGAGAGATGGATGGATAGATAGAAAGAAAGAAAGATGTTCACAGTTGTTACCAATGGAATTAAATAAAATAAAAAAAGGCTGTCAAAAGGAAGTAACATTGTGACAAGTTACCCCATATAGTTTTGGGATTAAAAAAAATTGTTAATATTTGCCATATACTAGTGATAATGAAGTAATTGTTCAAATCTTCTCTTCCGCTGTGTTTGACTCGCAGGGTTTAGCTGCTCGTGCCCTCCATTGGCTGCAGGAGGCGTATTAGGAGGGACGTGCTGTACAGCTGCTGGCACTGTGTCTAGCGTGACGCGGGGGGAGGGAGCGAGACTCCTCGAACAAGCTGCCCCGTATTGCATGTTTGTTTACTAGCGGAACGCTTGATTAATTTAACACGTTTAATATCGACGCCAGGTGCTTAACGTGGGACTTCAAATGCCCGACGCGAACAGCAAATCCACCGGGGCTGGTACTCGCTAAGCGAAGATTGTCATCGAGTGATTTATCTCTGGTTTGTTCGCTCGAATTCAGCGTGTTCGGCTACTGCGCGTTGTGAAACGGACGGTTTGAACTTGTTTGCGGGGTTATTTTGGATGCCTGATCGTTCGTTTGTTTTTGGAATATGGCTCAGCATGGACACCACCATGTTGCGAGTTCCCAAAAGGCTTTAATGCTGGAGCTGAAAAGTCTCCAGGACGAGCCGGTTGAAGGCTTCAAAATAACTTTAGTCGACGAGTCGGACTTGTACAACTGGGAAGTCGCGATTTTCGGACCCCCTAACACGCACTATGAGGGGGGTTATTTTAAGGTGAGTGGCGGCTGACTGTGTCTTATCTTTTGTTAATTGATAAGAGTTGTATTTATATATGAGTAATTATTCTTCATGATGTATAAACGTCGACTCTTTGTTTTATTACCATTGTTTATGACTTCTGATGTAAACGTTGTAAAAGTTAATTTGCGTCATTCTGTGTTAAAGAATTGATGTAGTGTTGTAATACAAACCTGTTTGACTTACTTTCTTCTGTGGGACACAAAATGAATTGAAAATATGTGACTGATGCTGTCACTAAAATTCTGCCTGTGTCCTTCTGTTTTCCGCGGAAGAAAGAACGATTTGGAACGACATGTGGGTGGTAATAGTGTGTTCATTTTTACTGTAGTGTTCTACTAGTTTTTTAAACGCCAACGTTCCATTCGTCCAACATTTGCTCTATTGTTCCTCATTATTCTTTAGTATTAGCATCATTTTACTCACAGCTCTATGGAACAGTGACGGAATGTTGTGAAGTTCTCTCAATGTGATTTAGTTGTTAAAAGTTCAAAGTATGCGATTTTTCAAAGATAATAAACCACAAGAACGTTTCCTCAAAATGGACAGTGACACATCTTTTTCAGAGCGAACCTATCATCCTAAATGACAAAATATTTGACTTCATATTTGGAGCTGTTTCACTTGTTCTACATGTTGAACATCGTCAACAGGAAAATATCCGTCATATTATTGCTCCATCTGTCAATGGCCTTGTCATGACACATGTGAGTCCATAAATCAAATTATTTGCCAAGCTTTTTGTTTTGAAATCCTTATGTGATCAAGCTGCACTTTTTCTGAAGAAACAAATAATCCAACGCATCAACCTGAAATACTTGAACCTGCTAGATATCTTGTGCCGTGTCCAGGCAAAGTCACTTTGGCAGACTACAACAATGGTAGAGTTATATTTAGCCCGGCTTCATAGATATCCCTGTGTTGTTGGCTTACATGCTGGCCAACCAACCTCCACACACACAGTCATGCCATTAGCAAGTGACCTGCTGAGCACATTTGCTACAGCCTGGGTTGAACCAGAAACACATTTGTTATGCCAGTTTAGTCTCATTTTCTTGTCTAAACTTTAGAGGCGATGCATAGCTGTGAACGTTCAGTCCTGTTGTTTCCCTGCATTGATGTGGAAAACGGTGTCTGTTTGTTGGTGAGGAGGAAGGAAGCAGGTCAGCCGGGGACCTACACAGCGTCTCTTCCAACAGGAAGAGATGAGTAACCATGACTTCCTGCTCACTACTACCCCATAAGAAACATACAGGTTTCCCTTCTGCATTTGTTTTCCTTTGTTGAAATAGCCCTTTATGCTGTTTTTTTTTTTTATATATTATGATTGTTCACAACAAAATTGTAGGGATATAGATAGTGATAATTCTTTATATTTGAAAGCCAATAACCGATATATTGGCCGATAAATCTAAATCCAAATTCTTATATAATATTTGAAAGCCTGATTACAAAAACAAAAAAGTCTCCCCATTAAAAGCCATGTCCCAAGCATGTAATTATAATGATGTTATATTATATCATTATAACTTTATATATAATATTGGAAATCTTTCCGTTTTAAAACAAGAAGGGGAGCAAATGGATATCACACAAAAACCTCGGCTAGTGAAACAAATGAGATTAATAGTATTTCGTGTTAACAGGTTGTTCTTTTTAAAGTCTGTGCTTGAAGTAAAGCTGTGCTTAATTTTCATTGATGACTGCAGTGTTAGGAAATATTATACACTCTTAATAATTTTAATTATAGGCCTATAATTCATTGTATAATAGACCTAAAAAATGTTTTAAAACATTTAAAAAGAGGAGCTAATAGCCTAAACTTTTATTATCCTCACAGCACGTCAGTGCAGTGATGCGCTATGAAATTATTGCGGGCCAAATTTATTATAATATTAATTTAATAATAAAAGAAGTCTAACCTAATAGTAATAATAATAGACTAGAAGAACGTAACATTAATTGGAAATGCCAAATCCTCTTAATATTGCCAATATTTGATGCTTTTGACAATATCTCTAATATCGGCTATTGTCAATACATGATCAATCCAGGTTATCGCGGGGCCCCCCCCCCCCCCCCGCAGTGCGTGCCCGTACGCTACGCCACTGGAAAAATCTATTATTTATCGGATTTAATATCGGTTATCATGCCGATAACATTAAAAATTAACATATATGGGCTGATACCAATATGGTGGTCGGTCTGTCTGTCTAATCGTGACAATAGACACACATGTCAAATAAATAGTTGTTTAAAACTAATTATCAGTCAAATAGTGTAGTTTGTTATTTTAAAGGTCCCGTTTTTCGTGGTTTTTTTGAAGCTTTGATTGTGTTTATAGTGTGCAATATAACGTGTTCATGTTTCGCGTGTAAAAAAACACAGTATTTTTCACATAATTTACTTATCTGTATACCGCTGTTTCCACTGTCATAAAAACGGGCTGATGACTTCTTTGTTCTATGAAGTCCCTCCTTCAGAAATACGTAACGAGTTCTGATTGTGCCAGCGGTTCCTGTGTTGTGATTCGACAGCAGTTTAGCGCATCTTGCCCGGAAAGGTCACGCCTCTTACCATAACGTGGAGATGCACGCGCTCAGTGTTATTGTAAACATGTCTTTAATTTTACCCTATCAATTTGAGCTGGAATCAGACCCAGTGATTGGACTGCGGGATGAAAATAACAGCGTTTCGACGACATGGCGACAAACACACTCTACAAACGCAACTCTTGTGTATTCCTGTGGGCGGAGGTTAGTCAAAAAACTGTTTTAGTGACGTCATTAAAGAAGGAAGTAGAGGGATGTAGTCCAAACTGGCCGTTCGATGTAGGCGACTTCTGTTAAATAAAATATCTCGCTTGGCATTGAACTTTGAGCTTTAACATTTTACAGATTTTATTTATACTCTAACAACAACATTACACACTAACTAAAGTTTGAAACATGGGATCACGAAGAACGGGACCTTTAAAAACTTGACATGATATTACCATAAAATATACCATCACAGGTGTGCATTTTGTATTCAATTTACAGCGGCTGTTCATTCGATCAAAATTGAATCAGAACAATCTGTTTATAAGAATATATAAGAAAAAATTTTTTTTTTAAATTTCTGCCAAAAATGTAATTTTTCACCAGAAGATAAATTGTTCCTGTAATATAAAATTACTTATATCGTGTTCATCAGATTTTGGTCATGCCACCCACCCCTAGCGTCATTCTGTATCTAGCTTCAATTTTCCAGCTAAGAGAGGTTTGGCAGTCATTAAGTTCTCATGAGGAGAGGATTCAAGTTCTTACACGTGGTGCTTCGCTGACAGGTAGCAGGGTTCGCTCCTGAGCACCTCGTAGCTCCACTGAAGCATGCACACGCCCAGGCCCTTTGGCAGGTGATGTGAGCTGGGCTTGGTCGTGCTTGACTCAGCCTAGCAGCTCGAGTCATGTTACTCGCTCCCCTCGCCAGCCTGACGGAGTGTCACAGAAATGAGAGGCTGACACTCTAACTGTGCCTGTTCTAGCTTCATTTTGTGCCTGGAAGGTGTTTGGAGTGAGTCAGCCCATAATAATAACTCAATTTAACTCTTTCAAGATGTCTGTATGTGTGCTGCTGAATGGTCAGATCGGATTTGTCTTGTTTTTGCAAATTTTTACCTAAATAGTGAATGAAGGTTTTTGTACACTTCATATAATATGTTAAATACTATATACCTATGTTTGTATATAAATAAACTAATGTATATTATAGTGCTATATAGGGTCATTCTGTGTCGAATCAACCATATTTTGGAAACTTCTCCAGCCAAAATTAGATTTTTTTTTTTTATTTTTTTATTTTTTTTTTTCTCCCTGAAGAAAGACAAACATTAATAGTCATGAAATATTAAATGCAATGGATGCTTATTTACAGAGTAATCCACTATTTTATGAAGGGGGGTCAGAATGACAATTTTCTCCTGAGATTTGGAGCTGAATTAAAGCTCTGAGAAAATGACTTTAGAAAGACGGCATCATCATTTTATCTTTACACACAGATAGGTAGGTCTATTCTGTTGACTTAAAGGGTTAGTTCACCCAAAAATAAAAATTCTGTCATTAATTACTCATCCTCATGTTGTTCCACACCCATAAGACCTTCGTTCATCTTCAGAACACGAATTAAAAAAATATATATATATTAAAAAGATATTTTTGATAAAATCCAATGGCTCAGTGAGGCTTCCATTGCCACAAGATAATTAACACTTTCAGATGCCCAGAAAGCTACTAAAGACGCATTTAAAGCCGTTCATGTGAAGTTCAACAGTGGTTTAACCTTAATGTTATGAAGCAACGAGAATACTTTTTTTGCACCAAAAAACAAAATTATGACTTTATTCAACAATATCTAGTGATTGGCGATTTCAAAACACTGCTTCATGAAGCTTAATTTTTGGGTGAACTAACCCTTTAAGCAATCCTTGTTACATTATATGCCAACAGTGGCATTTCAAAATTGGGGAAAAGCAATTTTCATGCTTTTTACCCAAAGTTTGCATGCCTGCATCTCAATATCCTTTTAGATTTTGGTTCTTAGCAAACCTTTCTTTGTGTAGCTTCATTTTTAAGGCTCTATATGGTTCAATTCCAGAGATATGGGGATCTCAATGTGGCTCCATGAGTATATTGTACCGAAATTCAAGACTACGCAGTGGATCTGATGGACACAAATACAAGACTACACACAAATGGATCTGATAGATCAATCCAGTCAACAGGTGCTCTAGTTGTTCACGGAGAACTTTATGGCCCTCTAATTAGGCTAATTACCTGCATCGAGTGGACCCCAGTTCATTCTAAACTAGCGTTTGGTGTCAAGTGAAGCAGCGGTGGGAATTAAAAAAACAACTTCCTACCTATGGCCCTCAGGGACTATCTATTCCTTTCCCCTCAAGGACACAATTTCCCTGTCCTCTCTAATGTTTCAGCTGGGAAGGAGGGAGTGAGATCAGGCATTGGAAAATGAGGAGTTACGAAGGTGTTGGAGAACAGGACAGTTTGTTCAAGGAGAGCAGCAGTGACCTGGTTTATTTCCTCTACCAGCCCAATATCCATGGGATTCTCATTTCCTCTCAAATGGGATTGTAGGAGAGAGATTTATTTTTAGGTTGCGCTCCAAGACAGGGATTTTTCAAGCAATTTTTTTTTTTTTTTTTTTTTTTTATTCCAAGAGGCCCACATTGTCATTTGCGTTTCACTTCAATCAAATCTAATGCATAACGCAGAAATGAGTGTATTGCAGAACGATTTTCTCATGTAAACCAAATGCTGTACTTGGCTTGTTCACAAAGTTTTACATCTGCTGAATCAGCTGTTCCAAAAACAATGAGCAGTGATGCATCGCATGACACTCATTCTGCCAGTAGGTATTCAGTTGGACCAACCAATAAGGAATCATTTAATGCAAACAACCACTTCTTTGTTGAATTTGGAATATTTTAAATTTGGGAGATAAATTGAGGGGCCATTTACACACCATTTTCAACTAAAAACATTAAGCTTTTTATGAGTTTTGGCAATTTTGAAAATGCAAACGTTTGAAAATGGGTTTCAAAGTGCAAGTTTTTGAAAACGATACTGTTATCTCCAAGTAAATTACAAAAATGCGAAATTGTGAAAACGGTGTCGTCATGCGCTTGCTTAGTACGTGTTCAGTCTATAGGTGCGTGGTGTTTCTTTACAAAGTGACATCACCAACTACTGGCCTGGCATGAAAAATACAATACAATTTTAGTGGTTTTCGTGTGAACTGGGATCGTTTTTACAACATTGTCGTCTGTACGCAAAAACGTAAAGGGAAAAAAAACGTTACGGTTTTTAGTACATCTTTGTTGTGTAATTGTATCCTTAGACACTTACTCGCTGTGTAGACTCTTAGTTTTTGTTCTTGCTGTGGTTAGGGAACAAAGTGCATAGAGATAATTGATGCTTATATGGTTATGGTGTTTACACAGTTTATGATGATTTTTAAACGTCAAAAAAATTCGTAGCTCTTTGCTTGAATTTTGTGAACAGTGTCTCCTCCGACCTCATGTTTTCAAATGCATACGTTGTGCAACTCTTTGGCCGTGTGTCCACCAAAGTGTTTTTAGCCAGCTCATTATGCTCCTGGTGTTTAAAAACCCCGGCACTCCCATAGAAAACAATTGGAAAAGTATGCTAGCTGCTGGAAAAACGCATTGGTGGACACACACCTTTGGTATTAGACCTCTTATGGTGTCTTTGTACACCCTTTGTACTGTATTCGTTTATTTTTGTCAGCGTACATCAATGTATATTAATCAGACAAATTACAGAAGCTGATTTCGACAACTGAATGAAAAACACTGTTAAAAATCTTCCCTTTTAGGCACAAATTGGCAACCTTTGGTCAGCTAGTGTGACGTTCAGTGATGGCCGATTAATTGCCTTTGCAACAAAGTTCTGGCAGCATCAGAAAAATTTGCTTCGCAGTGGTTTTCTGAGCTTTCAACACGTTGATTGGTACCAAAGTCCTAGCTATGATGTATATCATACAGTCTGATAGACTGCTGATGTTGCACAACCAGTGATCCTAAAAATATGACCTTACAAATCATACTCGGCCCTAAACCAGTCTAATTATACAGGGCTGTACCGACTAGTAAGCAAAAATCTGTAGTTTTCCACATCCCTGTGCCTTAAGTTTAAATCCACTCATCTAGTTGTTAGATAATGTAGCTAAAGAGAGACGCTCGGCACACCGGCTGTCACAAGAGCTCTTGTGTGTCGGGTCATGTGCAGCAGCGAAGGACTCCTGTAAGCTGCCTCTGGCGAAACGTAATACTGTTGCCTTCTTACACGGATCCCTACTTGAGGTTTAATAGGCTTGCTTGCTTGAAAGTTGCCCTGCACTACTTGGGTTTCAGGATTCGAGTATCACTTGATATGTACAGGTGCCTCTGTGTGTGTGTGTGTGTGTGTGTGTGTTTGTTGTTGGTTCTCCCAACCCCCCGGTCTCCCCTCCGAGAGCTGGTCCTTTGAAGCACACACCAGCTGACCATGCCAAATCAGCAAATGTGTGCTGTGGGGGTTGTGGAGTGGTACGTATGCGTGTGTGCCCACCACCCACTGTAGGCACCAGACTCAGTTTGCTACAGATTGTGAAGGATCTGCGTGTATGTGTATAGAGGGCTTCTTTATGCTCAGATATACATGAATACATGACATACATGAATGTCACAGATCCAGTGTGTAATTGTATCACTGAATTCAAAATCTGAACAAGTTCAGACCTTGCTACAACCATTAATATGGCGCCGCCAACCCCACAGTTGGAATGATGGTCCATGAACTGGTGGGTAATTGTGTGGGGTTTTTTTTCCCCTCCCCCTTTCACAAAGCTCTTTTTCCACTTTCACAAGGTTTCTTCTAGTTAAGGAGTTTACAAACCCCCCCAGGGGTTCATGATGGATCTACAGTGTGTTTTTGAGATTGAGTTTACTTTTTTCATAATAAAATAATGCCTCAAATTCTTCCAAAACAAGGCAACTGGATATGCTACAGGGGTATAAACACAAAGCCACTGGTGCTCATTGGATACGTGAGAGATGGAACAACAAAATATTCCAAGGCGCTCATGTGGTCAAGTGTAAAAAACCTAAATGGTGTAATAGTTACAGGGTTTATGAATGTCCTGCTCTAGGGGAACTCTAACTATGAAAAGTGTACTAGTAGATGGTACATACAATCTGGATACTCGTCTCGTCAGCTCTGCCTGCTAACACCCACATGAATCCTACAGTAGAGCTCACGCTTTTAACTGATAGGATTTATACATGTTGAGGATGTGTGTATTTCTACAGCGCAATGAAATGCTTGGAGTCTTCAGTCCAAATAAAGGACGGATTATCAGCCTCCGCCACAAATCAGTTTATATGCTGTTGGGCTGCATTGCAGATGGTAGCTTAACTTGTAACAGGCTTTCAGCTAAATCAGATATTCTCAAATGGAAAACATACCAAGAGTACTGCTTGATTTTGAAAGCAATGTGTGGTTGGGGCATGAGATATTTTTGTAATATACCCAAGCATTTTTTACCACTCAGCCAATGAAGAGATCATTAAATGTGTCATGGGGGTGTATTTAACAGTAAAATGACAAAGCTGTACAGTACCCGTAGAGATCTTGGGTGTTGGTGTTACATTGCTCCATTGAGCGAGCTCAGTATTTCATCACGTATTGTTGGGAGACAATGTGCCATTACATCCATTCCCTAATAAATGTGTTATTTCTTCCAGGCACGCATCAAATTCCCCATCGACTACCCGTACTCACCTCCTGCCTTCAGATTCCTCACCAAGATGTGGCATCCCAACATCTATGAGGTTAGCCAACACTAACCCAATAAAACAGCATGAATTCAGCATGAAAGCTATTTATATGAATTCAATTCATTTAATTAAACACAAAATATAATAATAATAATAATAATACTTATTCGTTATCAATGTTACCTTTTTTTTTATTTAAAATAAATTAATGTAGGAATTTACCTAATTTTACCTTTTTTTTTTTTTTTTTTTTTTTTTTTTTCCTTTTAAAAAGTGAATGTACTAAATTGAATGCAATATGTTTTGAATATGGATATATATACAACTATACTAAAATATATAATATATATATAATATAACGTCCAAACTAATAATCTGGTGTTTTAAATCTAAATGTATATTTTTAAGTTTTTAAAAATTTTTTGTTTTTTTTTATTTATGAAAATATTAAAACAAAGACGGGTTATAATGTAAACTATTTCTAGGTCACACTAATCATTAAGTTTGCTTATATGGTGCTTAATACAATAAAAATTGCTTCAAAGCATCTTTTCAATAAAAATCAGTGTAATATGATGATAAATGTAAATATATTTTCAATTCACTTTTTTTAATGCTGGTAATATAATTTTATTAACTTGTGATTTTTAAAGGTCCCGTTCTTCGTGATCCCATGTTTCAAACTTTAGTTAGTGTGTAATGTTGTTGTTAGAGTATAAATAAAATCTGTAAAATTTTAAAGCTCAAAGTTCAATGCCAAGCGAGATATTTTATTTAACAGAAGTCGCCTACATCGAACGGCCAGTTTGGACTACATCCCTCTACTTCCTTCTTTAATGACGTCACTAAAACAGTTTTTTGACTAACCTCCGTCCACAGGAATACACAAGAGTTGCGTTTGTAGAGTGTGTTTGTCGCCATGTCGTCGAAACGCTGTTATTTTCATCCCGCAGTCCAATCACCGGGTCTGATTCCAGCTCAAATTGATAGGGTAAAATTAAAGACATGTTTACAATAACACTGAGCGCGTGCATCTCCACGTTATGGTAAGAGGCGTGACCTTTCCGGGCAAGGAGCGCTAAGCTGCTGTCGAATCACAACACAGGAACCGCTGGCACAATCAGAACTCGTTATGTATTTCTGAAGGAGGGACTTCATAGAACAAGGAAGTCATCAGCCCGTTTTTATGACAGTGGAAACAGCGGTATACAGATAAGTAAATTATGTGAAAAATACTGTTTTTTTTTTTTACACGCGAAACATGAACACATGTTATATTGCACACTATAAACACAATCAAAGCTTCAAAAAACCACGAAAAACGGGACCTTTAAGACTTTAGAACTGCAAAAATTGGTAACCCTTTACAATAAGGTTCATTAATTAACATTAGTTAACTACATTAGTTAACATGAACTAATAATGAACTGCACTTATACAGCATTTATTAATCTTTGTTAATGTTAATTTCAACATTTACTAATATATTAAAATGTTGTTAACATTAGTTAATGCACTGTGAACTAACATGAAAAATAAACAATTGTATTTTCATAAACTAACGTTAACGAAGATTAGTAAATACAGTAACAAATGTACTGCTCATGGTTAGTTCATGTAAGTTAATACATTAACTAATGTTTAACTAATGAACCTTATTGTAAAGTGTTACCCAAAAATTAAGAAAATATTTAAAAGCCAAATTCAGTTAGTTTTCAGAGGCTTTGTTCTTTATTTATTTCAGAGGCTTTGTTCTTTATTTATTTCAGAGGCTTTGTTCTTTATTTGTTTTTTGTTTTTTTTAAGTTTTCAGAGGTTTTGTTCTTTATTGTTCTTTATTTTGATACATTGCATATTTGAATATGGGGCCATGTTGTTGTTTTTTTTTGAAAATTACCAAAAATGTTGGCAGTGGCTGGCTGTTTATTTATTTTAACATTGGTGGGGAAAGTGTGTGTGTAAAATTATTTTTTTTTTTTTTTTTTTTTTTTTTTTTTGATAGATTTTGAATACTTAAATTTTGCACATGTATTGACAGTCCCTTTAACATTATTTCAGAATGGCGACGTATGTATTTCCATACTGCACCCACCAGTGGACGATCCCCAGAGTGGTGAACTGCCTTCAGAGAGGTGGAACCCAACACAGAATGTGAGGTACAGCATACTCTCCGTGTTCTTTTTTTCTTTTTTTACAAAACTCAACTAAATTTAGACTTATCTTCTATGAATTCTTAATCAAAAGTCTGTCTAAATGTTGTGATTGTTTGTGCAATGCCTCTTCGTCTCAGTTCACCTCAATCAATAATTAAGCCAAACGGTCGTAATTGGTTTCATTTAATCAGCTGATATCTGCTTTCCTTTCAGAACGATCTTATTGAGCGTTATCTCGCTGCTGAATGAGCCCAACACCTTCTCGCCAGCCAACGTGGATGCCTCTGTCATGTACCGTAAATGGAGGGACAGTAAGGGGAAAGACCGCGAGTATGCAGAGATCATCAGGTTTGAGAAACCCTTTCACTCATTTTGCAGTCATGTTTAGACGGTATTTGCATAATTAACATGCATAAAACTGTATTTTGCGAGTTGCACTCAACTGCATGGTTTGGTCCTGGTTCACAGGAAACAGGTTTTAGCCACCAAAGCCGAAGCAGAGCGGGACGGAGTCAAAGTACCCACCACACTGGCGGAATACTGCGTCCGTACCCGCGCCCCAGCTGCCGACGAGGGCACTACCTTATTCTACGATGACTACTACGATGATGAGGATTTAGACGATGATGATGAAGAAGCTGCGGACTGTTGCTATGATGAAGACGACTCTGGGACGGAGGACTCTTGACGACCAGCTCCCAAGCTTTCCGAACTCTTCACTTCCGGTTTCCCATTTGGTTTCATAGCTTTTAAATCAAGTCAAAATGGAATACGTCACAAAGGGCAAGAGATGGTTTGCGCAGAGGTTATTGATGCCGATGAACTGTTTTTGTACTTCTGTTAGAACGGCAACTAACAGTTGCAGTCAACTCTAAACCCAGACGCTTTGAGGGTTTGTTTTTTATTTCTTACATTTTGTTTAGTCTGTTTTTTGGGGGGCAGGTTGGGTTCAACCAATCAGTGCAAAACAGTCCAGCTCATGTTTATTTGATCCTCGATAAACAACTTGCCTTTCAAAGGCACCTGATCTCAGGTTTTCAATTTCTGTCATTTAACAGTATTGGCGTCTTGGGTGGGGGGAAAGTAGCTAATACACATTCTCAGGGCTACTTCTCTTTCTTACACCACAATGCATCAAATTCTGCTTCTGTAGCCAAGGACTGAACAAGCTTCTCAGATAAATGTTCTCCAGAAGAAGATCTCGGCAAGGCGTTTGATTAATTGGTGCATCGCATACAGTTCACACCATTCTAAACTTTGTTTTCCTTTTGGACTTTAATGTTTAATTTTACCCACAAACAAACCTGTCTTCATTTGTGTTCTGTTTTGATTTAATGGGGTAGTTTGACTCTTGAGTTTGAATCTTTGCTATATTTAGCTACTCTTTGACATTTGAGGGTATTTTAGTTTTGTTATTCTGTATATCCTTATTCATTTTAAAGCTTTGTGGTGAATCTTTATTTGGAACCTAAAATCCTCCTCAGGAAATGGACACGAGACATTGGTGTGTTTGTGGCTCACCTTTTGACCCCCAACAGACTCTTTAACCCATTCAGCAGATTCATATGCACAGAGGGGTATTTTAGGTAACTTTCCCTTCTTGTTTGTATTTTTTTTTTTTTTTTTTTTTTTTTCGTATGCTTTGTAAATCTATTTAAAGTCTGAATAAAGGTCTTTATTAAAATCCTGTACTTCAATTGTTGATGAATAAGCAAATAATAAAATCCAATTATGTAATGAAAACATAAGAGCATCTGTATATGGTGCCACTGTACCAATTTTGCCACTAGAGGGCAGTAGCAGGCTGCTTATTGTTATGCAATTGTTACATTTATCAGCCTATCCTAACTATAGATAATAGGTTGTGCTGTGTATCTACCTGAAATTTCTTTTTCAAAGTGATGGGCGCTTGGTTTAATGTTTCTGCATTCAAATTAAAGGAGCACAAAATTAAGTAATGCCATTATGTACTGCAATACCTTTGTATATGTGAGTGAGTTGAACATGGATTGTGACAGGCTTGTAGTTTTAAGTCCAAAATCATTGCCATCAGCATGCTTACGATGTAATCCCCTTGTGTATATATGAAGTTAAAACGCCATACTTAATAGTACAGTGCAAGGGAAGAAAAGGCTTATGCTAGACAGTCATTCCATAAGATGTGAAGTACTAATTTGCATTTAAAAGGCATAAATCTTGATCATAGGTGGTAGAGCTCTCATGGAATGGAGTTTCACACACTTGACAAGATCCATTATGAACGGCCTTTGTCAAGACGTCACTGGAGTTTTTCTGCTCCATTATGACGTCAACAAACATGGCTTGAAGGTCAGTTAAACTGAAAGGTCTTTGATTGGAGGCATGACCGCTGCATAAAGCATTGATGATCTATGGCTCTGATCTGTCATGCAAGAGCGGTTGGTAAAATTCACAGAGCTGGGACAAATGTTTCGCTGATCGATACATTTTGCTTTTATAATTCAGGGGCCTTTAAAAAAATAAATAAAAATTAATTGTAACATTTAAAAAAAATATATGAGCAAGTCTAAAAACCTGAACTATTTTTATTCCATAATGTATTTTGTGACACCAATCTCTACCGGATTAAAAATCCTTATCCAGGATTAATCTGTAAATTAATCTGTAAATGCATTGGTCAAACGATGTGGAAACCCTGTAAAACCTTTTAGATTGGGGTTCTCAAGTCATTCTGAATAACTTCTTTTATGTTCAGCAGAAGAAAGAAATTCATTGAGGTTTGAAACAACTTGAGGGTGAGTAAATGACAGAATTGTCATTTTCGCCCTTTAATGTTTCTTTATAGGTAGAACTACTGTATTCGAAGCATCCTTAACCCATCATAACAGGGTCTTGCCCTCCAGACAGCAGTGTTCTTCTCACCCACTTTTCGGCTGTCGCAGATTGGCGGGTCGAGCGATTCAGACAAGAGGGTGATGGGAAAGACTTGAAGTCTCCCAGGAGGGTATGAGAGTGTTGCTGTCGCCAAGGAAACCAATGACGGGGAATGGAGTTTAACAATAAACCCTACTGTGAAATGAGTGAGTGGTGTTTATTCTCTTCTTTTCTCCCCTCACCTTGCATGTGTCAAAGAACATAAATGAATCCATGTGAGCCATACATAGCTTGTTAGAACACTAGGCACTCTTGGCCGTTTGGCTGCCCAACTGTGAACTTTTTATTCATTTTCTAGGTCAAGCCTGTTGTCTCGTTATTCCTGATCTTTATTTCTGTCCTAGTTATAACCATCAAACCAAACTTTTGAAATAGAGGCACACAGTGTGACTGGGCAATGGCACTTGACATGAGTTCATACTGAATTTAGTGAACAAACTTCTACAAAACGGACGGTCAAAAATCTTTTAACTGGCTTGAATTCTGAACATACATAGGCTATGCTACATTTAGCATTAAAGAACATTGTCACATTTTTACTCACCCTTTTGTTCCAAACCTGTACGAACAGGGTTAGTTCAATGACCTCAAAAGGTGCAATGACGTTGCTGCCTATGTGTGGTTCGGAAACCCTTGGATTTCATCAAAAATATCTTAATTTGTGTTCAGAAGATGAATGAAGGTCTTACAAGGTCTTTGGGACAACATGAGGGTGGGTAATTAATAACAGAAATTTCATTTTTGGGTGAACACACCCTTTAAGATTCTTCTGTGGAAGAATGTACTGGTAATTTTTGTAAATAAGGTTTTCTTTTTCTTTTACTTCAAAAAGGACACAAAAGCATCATAAAAGTTTCGTAAACGTGTTCCATACGAGTTGTTCGCTATATTCCATGTCTTTGGAAGTCATACGATTTAGGTTTGTGTGAGAAACCAATCTAAATTTAGGCCGTTTTGTTCTGTTTCTCACACAAATATCATATGGCTTCAGACTTTAAATATAACACATGAGTGATGTGAACTTTACTTTTTTTCTTCTTTTTTTGTAGTTCTTTTACATCACTTTTTGAAAGCTCCAGTTCCACAGAACAAAGTCATACAGGGATGACGCGAGTAAATAATCGTGTGAGAGTACATGTCCATAACTCAATGATTTATTCTCTATTCCTGGAGCCCCACAGCATCACCTCGGGGTTTCTTTCCCCTCAGGTCACTATTTGGAACCTGTTCTATTTCTGCTCCTGTAAAAATCTATTTGTTGCCATAGATATGGCAAGGTCTCCAGGGAAACCAATGGCCAGATCGCGGCAGAAGATAGGCAAGTGATTTAAATTAAATTAAGTCAAGTGCTTTTGTGCTCCACTGACTTCACTTTTTCAGAAGAGTCAATTTTAGCAATGACTGAGCAACTAACAAGCGATGGTGAAGTACTTATTTTGTACATCCTCTTCTGTGAGAACAGATTTAATCAACTTCAACCATTACGGCTACTCACTGTTGCTATTGCTAAAGCTAATTATATGAGCAAATTGCGATAATGTGCAGGAAATTATTAATCACAAAGATTTGAAAGATTATGGTAATGAGAACATTTCAGATTCAGAAAAGAACAAATAGAATATATTAATAAATAATATATAATACATAAATGTCTTTAAAATTGTCAATGGCTATTAATAAAAATAGCATTATAAACTTAAGCTAAATGTTAATTATTATTTTAAACATCATTGATTACAACTCACAACGTTCATTGTGATATATATGAACAACCAGGAACACTGACCAGAAGACTCAAGCCTTGACAATTCTTCTTGGTTCATTTTGGGAAGTGGTGGACAAAGTACACAAATTGAGCACTTGAGTAAAAGTACAGATACCCTATTAAAATATTACTCCAGTAAAAGTATTAAGTACTCCTTTTACTCGAGTGAAAGTACAAAAGTACTTGATTTTTAATGTATTTAAGTATTAAAAGTAAAAAGTACTGATCGATATTTAATAATTTTATATTATATATTTTATATAATCCTACAGCTAAAATACCTGGGGGAGGTGGGGTTGCTGGGTCTGACATCATTATGAATTATTAAGAATTGTCAAATAGCCAGCACTAGTCAGTAAGGGAGATTAATGGATGCAGATACTTGATCTGCAAGTAAGAAAACGCTTTAATTTATTTATTTTTTTTATTTTTTACCAAAACATGTACACTATCAAAACATTAAATAGCCTATATTAAAATATCAATTTAAGTTACTTTTCATGGTCAAACAAGTGAAAAAAAAAAAAAAAAAAAAAAAAATTTCTATATATATATATATATATATATATATATATATATATATATATATATATAAAAATGAGGAAGAACAAAATGTGTTGACAAACAAAATGAAAACAAACCTTACATATGGCAAAATGCATAACATTTTATGAAGAATGTATGCTATGCAAACAAAGTTTTATATCACAGTCAGCGGGGAAATTTGCATTATTTTATTGTTTTGTTTAATTTTCTACCTAAAACCAGTGGTGTAAAGTATTTGAGTAAATGTAATTAGTTACTGTACTTAAGTATCTTTTTGGCTACTTTGTAGTTGTACTGAGTATCAAATATATTAGCAACTTTTACTCTCTACTTGACTACATTTTTGAACAAGTAAATGTACTTTTTACTCCAAAACATTTGTGATGAGTAATGCAATTACATATTACATTTTGCATGGCACCTAACTTTTTCTGCAGCAGTTTGTTTCTGATATAAAGAAGCGATATCGCCATCTAAGCGCACTGAAGGTAGTATATCTTGTGCGTTTTGCTTTTATTCACCCAAACTTGTCAGCAAGGCTACTTTATGTGAATGCGAGTGCATTAACAGGTAGTGTCTGAATTGCAGGTGTTTGATGTAGCAGATGAGGTAAAGACTGCAGCCGGTGATGAGGCCGAAACCGCTGCAAACAGACTTTTACTATTTAATTTTACTTAACATTATTTTATTTATCCATTATATTGACCTTTTTGAAGGATATTGGTTTACTTATGGCCTTTTTGTGCACTTGAGCTTAACGGAGACTTGAGAGTTTGCAGATGTTTAAGAGGCTGTTGTGTCGACCTTGATTTATTGCAATATTGAGGTGTTCAGTTTTATTTTTATTTTAGAAAATAAACATGATTTCTCATCTACAAATACATTTTTTCTTATTTTCACCGGCATGTCTCTTAGGTGTCGAGGACTAGTGCATCTTTGAGCATAACATACTTAATTACTGTTAAGATCAGATACTCTAAGACTTTTACTCATGTCGTATTAGAATTGGTGACTTGTAACTTGTAAATTAATGGAGTCATTTTTGCTGTAAAGAATCTACTTTTACTCAAGTATGGTTTCAGGTACGTTACTCTTTACACCTCTGCCTAAAACCTAAGTTACCCCGTTGAGACGGTAATACACAAATGGACATGTCCGCATTCAAGCATTACAGTGGGCTTAAACAGCTCGCCCTTTTACAGCATATTTCGCAAAAAAACTGACAGTCGTGACCAAAACATGATTTTCATTTACAATAATCAATCCTAAAATTCCACACTAGTAACTTACTTTTCGCGCCATCACTCGTCCTCACACTCAACTCCCGTTCTTGGCTCATTTTGAGTCTGACTTGTGAATTCAGTGAATTGTGAACTGGAGAAGACTCGCTCTGACCGGATCATTTGAGTCGGCGAGCTGTTGACTCGAGAACTGCTGCTATCGGATCAGTGCAATACACGAATGAATCGTTCGGTGAGATTTGAGAACCGATTCAACAGGTTGGTTGAAAAGAATCAGCTCGTTCACGAATCGGTCACCGCTATCGCATCTCGAGCAGGTTACCATTTCCTCAGTTCAAAATAACGAGGAACTACATGTTGGAGTAAAAAGTACGATATTATGCTTCAAAATGTAATGAAGTAAAAGTTTCTCAAAATAAAATTACTCCATTAGAGTAGATACTTGAAAACGTAGACTTAACTCATTTTGATAGTACATGATAAAAATGATTCCACATAATTTCTTGATAAAAAATTTTTTTGCAGTAAATATTGCGTCGAGGTGTGGCTGAACTGGATGAAGACCCACAGAATAAAACAAAAGTGTTTTAATAACCTACACTTCCGAGCTCCGTACAATCAACATTGGAAAAATGGTTTGTTTGGGTTTTTTTCTGAATAATAGCTGGTTCTCCGTTTCCAGTGAACCCTAACTTGACTTTATTTCAGGTACTACAACATGCATATCCTTTTAACAATATTTAAAACAATAATCTTTCAATCAAACAGGCACAGCACGCGTTTTTTAAACCCAGCATTTAGCCCTGATTGTTTTCAGTGCTCGGCTTCGCTGAATCGTTTCCTCTGATTGGTTCGTTCAGGAGCGCGTGTCTGCTGTAGGACTATATAAGCGCAACAGGCGACCGGCGGATCTGAACCTCTCTCACCGCAGGCTGGGGGAAAGACAGCACACAGACAGACTAATGAACACTGAAGTGCCTGTAAAGGTGAATACTGTGTGAGGATTCGCAACGGAGAGGAAAATCATTAACAAATCCAGTAAGTAATTTACTTTTAATGCAAGAGGTTTAAAAGTTTACTTTTCTTGAACTTCATTGTAATTAAGAATTGTAATTATTTGGTAGGCTAGCCTATATTAGACGATTTATTAGAAATGACTGATTTATTTTACATTTCAAAAAGGATGCACTAAGAAATTCTTTCATATCGAAACTCATCATAAGCTTTGTCTTGTTATGCTTAAATCAAAATACACATTTAAGATGCATTCACTGTCCTTTTTTGTGGGTTCAATAGCCTACTAGTACATATGAAATGGATACAACTGGTTACCCCTTTTTTCTTTTGTAGAGGAAAAGCTGGATGTTACATATTTCAAATTAAACAAAAGGAATCTGCCGATTGAGATTATGTAATTTTGTTTTTTAAACACCACAGACAACAATGTCAGTTTTTAATGAATTAATTCTGTTTAATTTAGCTGTAGTGTCAGTTGTCAGAGAAGTTGAACTCTGAATCAGACAAACCATCAGCATGTTCAGTGCAACCTGTTGCTATTGTTGTGCATTCAGTCTCAGTTTGGATATTCAGTCACTTTTGTGTTAATCTTAACATCTTATCATATCCAAACGTTGTTGCTGTTTTGTTTTTTGTTTTTGGCAAGACTAAATCTACCTAAATTAGTTGTTCTCAATTCATCCGAAGTACCCCAGACTGCACATTTTGGATGTCGCCTTATCTGTCACACCCAGTGAAGGTCTCTTCAGCTCGAGCTTCTCTTGAGCTGATGATATTAATCAGGTGTGTTACATAAGGACAGAATGTCCAGTGATTGGGTACTCCAGGACCAGGACTGGGAATAATAAAGGGAAAAAATTAAATCTGCATGGTGCCAGAAAGAAATGTCAGATACTTTTGTTTCTCCTTCGGTTTTCTTTGTCTACAGTCATAGTTTTTCAAATATCATTATATTTGTTTAATCTATATTTGTCTGTATTTGTTGATCTTGATATTCCTTTTGTCAGGTAATTTGTTTTAAATGCCACGTCACACCAAGTATACTTTAAATGAGCTTCATGTGCTTGCACGGCATGTAGTTTTACTCTTTAATCAAGAAGTCAAGAAGAGACTTGAACCTCCACCCACCTCACAAAAAAAAAAAAAAAAACGTACAAAAAAACATCTTAATCTGTTGTCACCTAGTGTAAAATGCACGGAAACAGAATGATCGCATTCGCTTGAGGAGATAACAACAGCAACAGTGTGCAGCTTAAACACTTTGCAACTTAAATAACTTTGCAATAAATTGCATCCCTCTGAAAATGACTGTATATGTCACCCTACAACATTACATGTGTGGGACAACTGTTCATGATATAATGGTACATTGTTATTGTAATGGTAAACAGTAAAGTATGATTAGCTGTGCGTACCTAAGGCTCAATGCTGAACGTTTTGTTGCTTGTTACAGACGACAGTGCATCACCCAGTGGGATAAGCCCAGAGGGATCATGTGGGTTCTGGAGAAGATCCGGGACTCAGTTGAAACAAATGTGCTCCGGCAAGGAGAGGCAGGTGACAAGGGGAAGGCGCCTGTCTATAGCAATGTCCTCACACCCGATAAGATTCCAGATTTCTTCATCCCTCCAAAGCTGGTAAGCTGCCCACCAGAGACAGAAGCTTCTGACGTCAAGTCCAAAGAAAGTCTGAGACCCTCAACGTCTGAGCAAACAATCAGCAACAAGAAGATCAGCAGCCCTCGTAGCCCACGATTGGTCAGCAAGTTGGCAGGAGACACCAAGAACCTGCTTAGGGCGGCAAACCGCCACATCATTCAGATCGAGAGCGCGGACGACGTTGTAGCAGGTGACACAAATGCTGACCCTCAATCCCAGACCGCCATGTCACTTCCTTACATTCCAAAGACTCAGACTTCTTATGGCTTTGCCACGTTGATGGAGAGTCCCCACACCCGGCGAAAAGAATCCCTGTTCCACTGTGACCACACCAGCCCAGTAACATCACCCAACACCCAACGCAAGTCCCAAAGCAAGAGCAGCAATGAGGGGAATCACCTCAACCCTCCGGACTTCAGCACCTCGCACATAAACCCCTACCGATACTTTAGCGGTGGCGAGAGCGACACTTGCTCTTCGGCAGAGTCCTCCCCATTCAGTTCGCCACTGCTCTCTCGTTCCGCCTCCTTACTCAAGATCTTCACCCATGAGACACAGGCCAAGGTCGCAAAAGGTAAGCGGACATTTGCCAGGCATAGTTCCTTGTCCACTGACGAGTGCAGCTCGGCAGAGCCAAGCCCTAACGTTCCTAGACGGAGCCACTGTTCCACCTTGCAAGGTGGTGGAGCTCTGGACCATCTTCATGGCGCGGACCGTCAACACAAAGAGCACACCATCAACATGCACAAAGGAGGCACCGTCCGACTTTGTTCAGACTACGACCCAGGTACAGCCCGCCTGCGAATCCGCATTATGGCGGCAGAGGACTTGTATGATCCCATGTTTGACATTAAGAGCATCAACTGTTGCGTGTCGCTCTACCTCAATCCAGGCAAGTTGCAGAAGCAGAGGAGCACGATAATCAAGAACAGCCGCAATCCCGTCTTCAACGAGGACTTCTTTTTTGATTCGGTGACTTCGGCTCAGGTTAAGAACCTAGCTTTGAAGATCAAGGTTGTGAATAAAGGCACTAGCCTGAAAAGAGACGTGCTGTTAGGTGAAAGGGAGGTCCCTTTGTGCAAGCTCTTGTCTGGATTTTAGGTCTTCAGAATGGGACACTGGGACACTGTCTTCAAAGGTGAAAAAAAGGTCTTCTGTTCTACTTGCTTCATTGTCTTTCACGAAGCCTGATACGGTGGTTGAATTAGTATTCACAAATTCTGGAAAAACAAAACAAAAACATACATACTTAGGCGTAATTTGTGGGTGGGATGGTGGGACATGTCCCCACCACTTTTTCCAGGGTTGATATTGTCCCCACCACTTTTTTAACACACTTCGTGGCACGGATGTACCTAATACAAAGTAAACATCTCCAGTTGTCTATCAAAGTATTCATTTCATTTGTTTATGCTAAATAAGAGGCGATATGTCGCTAGAATGTGTTGTTTTTTAAATCATGCCTAGTGCTCGTTGCCACTGATTTCAGTGGCGGTGGCTCGTGCACAGTCTTCACACAGATGAGCGCTTCAATCTTTTGCTTAATGCTGTTATGGAGACTCTCTATTCGTTTCGGTGAAATCCAAAACAAAAGGCACACAAATGTGTCCCTACTCTTGATATACAATCACTGATGAACATATTTGGTTTTAATGAGAAAAACAAAACAAAAAACTATACTAGGGTGGATTAGAATCCAGAACCTTTGAAACGCTTAACAAAAAGTCTATGACAAAGTCTTTTTGTATGTTGCCTTCTGTATTTTGGTTGTTCTACTCATTTAGCCTAATTAAAACCAAGCGTTTACCTTTTTGATTGTAAAGACTTTTTTTCCACAGAGCCGCGGTCCTTTGAAGCTACACAATGGCCCTCTGTGCTAATGTTAGCTTTGATCCTGGATGCATCTGCTGTCTAATTTGAAGGATAAATAACCAGACTGAACAATCTTGCGTCACACTGCATGTGTTTGCGTAAACTTGTAAATGTGATGATGTATTCTTGCAACAATGTACAGAATGTCATTTGGTGAAACCCAGAAGCCTTACTAAAGAGAGATTTTTGCATGTTTAGAATTTGCTCAAATTGGATCGTTCCTTGACTGAGTGTGATTATCTGTATCTATTTGTTGGATATCATATGAAATGAGTGCTCTGGCTTGGACTCTTTGTCAAAAGCCTTTTATGAAACCGGGTCCATATAAAACACTTTCTTTGAAAGTCTTTCCATGCACACTACTTACCCAGAGGAAAGTACAAAGTGAAATATCAACTAACATTTGTGTTATATTAAATTAAAATTCCAATCTATGCCACATTCCACCTGCAGTTAAAAATATTCTCAATTCATATGGAAAGGAAACAGAAGTGTATATGCTTGCTGCATGTGTCATTATGCAAATGAGTGATCTGATATGCAGTGTGTTTTTTCAACAGACTGAAGAGACCATATGAATAAATATTTCAAGTGGTTGAAATATGGCATGAATATGATAATGGATGGATGGATTTGTGGACTTTCTTTCTGGATTGAGATATTTTACTAGTAAAATCAGGAAAATGGCTATTACTTGGAAGGAATATCTAGCCTCCTTTGACGATTCATAATAAATTATACAAATTTAGTAAGTGTTTATTCCTTTCCTGGCTCCACTTTATAAATAAAGAGCAGAAAATACCTATTTGAGGTAATGAGCTGGCTAGTGCTCATTAAAATGTTTTAAAAAACAACAAAAAAATTGGCCCCATTGATACTAGCTAATAGACGGTTGTTACACAAGCAATGCAGGGAATGGAAAGAACGTTTCTATATTTATGATCTGTGGATTGTGCAGTAATTATTTGAGTGCCAAAAGCATATGAAGCTTTTCATTTACATTCAGGTGTTTCATTAAGTCTTTAATTTCCTAAACCACTCGAATGCTGGAGTCTTCCTGTGTTAACAGGTGTACTTTGCAAAATGAAAAAAGTGCCAATCCTATGTACTTGATGTAGAAGTGAACTGTTCACTTGGCGTTTAGTGCGATTTGTTCATAGTGGATCCCGTCAACTCTGGTGTTTGTTACTTGTGTGCATGGATAATATTTTCACTGTGGTAATCAACCTATAATATTTTGTGAGTGTGAGCTGTTTGATGGAAATTTCAGTGTACTTTTTCTGCACCTCTGCATGGATGTTCAACTGGTGTATTTGTATCTTTGATGGACAATGTTTTTTTGTTTTTGTTTTCTTAAGTTTGCAACTCATGAAAGAAATAAAAATAACAAAACATTTGTGGCCATTTTGAATTTTATTTAATTTTGTTTGATTCAGTTTAACTCCACCGGTGCTTTTTGTATACTAGTAATGTGGTGTAGACTCTTTGTTATTATTATTCACCTTACATGATTTGAGGGTATTCTTCATGTGTGGATAATGAATTTATAATAATGAAGGAAGGAAAATGTGCTTTTCAGAGCTGTCCACTCAAATACAGATCTTAATAGATTCAGATAAATGATGTATTAAAATCCATGTTATTTCTCTTTAAAAACACGGTTACATTTAAAATGTTTTGTTATTGAATATCAGTGCAAAATGGTTAGTAAGGACCTTAACTAGAAAATTTAATTCCACTAATGTTATTTTCAATCAGTAGTTTTGTAAGTAACTTTTCTTTGGGGGAAAATAAATCGCTATTTTATTTTCCCCATAACAGTGTTTGAGTTGTACAGAGGCCAATATAAGTAACCATAATAAAAGACTTGAGAGAGTTTTATATTCTGATAATTGTAAATATAAATAAAACCTATGTTTAAAAGAAAATTTTGTCAAATCTTTTATGTGACAAGAATCACCTGGTGACCCCAGACAAAATGTATTTAATTCAGTTATAATAGTTCTACTTTAAAGAGGGACTATTTTGCAAAATTCACTTTTACATGGTATTTGAACACTACAATGGTAACACACACTTTTTTATAATCCCCATAAATCAGTAGCAGTGACTGAAAATAAACTCTTCCAGATTTCCCCCTAAAGTGATGTCACAGTAAGGACAAGCCCCGCCCATGACTGGTGATGATCTGCCTTTTTAGCATAGATCCCGCCCTTAGTGAGCCGCACATAGTCCGTCATGTTTATATCCTCGCAATAGCACCTATTGCCTGCGCCACATAAATATTACAAATGTTCTGTTTTTGGGTGTACCAATTAACATAAGAGTCTCCAGACTCCCAGCATTTGAGCCACTGAGGACACAGTGGATGCATTTTATTTATGAAGGAAATGTGCCTGAAATTAGGTCAAGTCTTATGTTTGTGCGAATCATTTTACGCCGGACTGCTTAGCAAACGAGGGTCAGTTCAACGCTGGATTGCACAAAAGTTGATTCTGAAAGATGCGTCAATACCAACTGTTTGGGCCTAATTTCTAAAATGTTGCACAGAAACTGTCCTAAATTTGATCTTACGATGATTTCTCAGATGTGCGTACATGTGATTCATAGAATGAACATACACACCGAAAACGAGCATACTCCTCTCTTTCAGATGTGAAATCTATAAATCGCAAATGATCTTGAACGTGCTGAATGGTTTCAGTTCTCAGCGTTGTAAACAACACCTAATTAATGTCATTTACATATAAATGATCACCAGTCATCGTCCAAATCCTTTAATTTAGAATGGCGAGCTGCAAGAATAGTTTAAATTTCCCAAAACCTGCAGTAATCTGACAATGAAAAGTGTGTATGTCTGCTCAGACCCTGAGGTGGCTCTAAGCACTTTTCCAAGTCAAAGACTGTTTTTATAAATATGAGCATTGGCGTGGATTTAAGCGTACACACAATCTAAGACTTTATAAATGAGGCCCTTAGTGCTCAAACTTCATAACCAAAACAAGTAAGTATCGCACTTCATGTTTTGTGAATGTTTCCAAATTGCATTTCTGAATGTGCTTGTTAGTATGCTGTACGACTAATGTGGCTAAAGATGATTATATAAATTATAATTAAACAAAACGATACCTGTTCTATCTCTATGTATGTTCTATCTCACATGAGCACCTGTGCAACTATTTATAGACGATCATGATGCAACATGCTAATCGATAAGTTGAATAAAATTAACTCCACAACCACCACATAAATTCATCAACTAATCATTCAGAAACATCCTGTTGTTGCATTATAAAAGTTGTAACTTCTTTCTGAGTCTCTCTATCTGTGTCCCACTCTGGTTTGAACATATAAGGCTGAACAATGTTACTGAAAATTTCTGACATTTTGGCTGCGTGAGATTCTCCAGTAAAGGCTCTGCCCTATTCTGGAAAGGGGGTGGGGAGCAGCAGCTCATTTGCCTTTAAAGGTACAAAAACGGCATGTTTTTGCTCACACCCAAATTGGGGCAAATTGGACATGCTATATTAAATGAGCTGTATGGTATTTTGAGCTGAAGCTTCACAGACACATTCTGGGGACACCTGGGACTTATATTACATTATGTAAAAAGGGGTCCCCTTTAATCATTTTCAACAACACCCATGAAAAGTTAGTTGCCGTTGTGATTAGATATGTGTATCTGAGACTTTTCCTCTGTCCCCTAAAAAGAATGTGACTTCTATGTTATGAGAAAACAAAGTTTAATGCAGTACATGTCTATAGTCACCATGGGAACCCTTTAAAGAAGTTTCAGAGGCTTCTAGATAGGATTCTGAGAAAACCAAAATGTTCAAAAGGGGCTGAAAAGACCAGACATGTCTTTCTGGTAAACAGATAACAGAAGAGGGTCATCTGTCTTCGCTGTCCGCCTGGCCTCCACCTCATTAGACCAGAGAAAAAAGAGGGCGAGAGTAGAGCAGAAAGAAAGACAGAGGTAGCAGAGCATACCTGTTTTTCCAAATGAGCCATCCATAGTTTCACCCCTCTTTCTCAGAGTCTGTCTCTATGACGGCCATACTTAATATGATCAATTCTGCCTCTTTTCTTAACTAGATTTTCTTCAACTCTCCTGATTAGATTCAGCATTTTTTCCAGTAAGTAAAACCACAATATTCACAGAAGCTGACAGTAGCATCTTTGATTAACATTTCATACACACAAACAACACTAAAGAACTAGGAGAAACTATTACTAACATTTACCAAGCGTCAATAAAATACTTATTTATTACGCAGCTTTTCTGGAATACTTGATTCTAACTGGTCAAGAGCGGTCAGATATTTCCGTCTGAGAAAGTTGTAACTGAAACCGCAACTATTTTCACATCTTGTCTCGTATCACACTGCCGATTTGCGCCCGCTTTTTGTGCAAACGCAACAGACACCACGAAAATGACCTGATTCTGAAATCGCGTACTGTCTGAGTAGGTAGGCCTACTACATTCACTGTTGCCAACTATTTTCAAAGGAAAGTAGCTAAAGCCTGCCCAAAAAGTCGCTAAATGTCGCTAGATGACGTCATGGGTAAATTAGCATATTCGTGACGTCATCACGCCGGTTGCATTCTGCCTGCCTAATGTGTTTTCTCTCCTAATCCGTGCTCACATAGCCTACTGTATTTTAATACAATATAATATAATATAGCCGAATGTCAAATAAAGCTGTTCTCATATATATATATATATATATATATATATATATATATATATATATATATATATATGCCTATATAATTTTTTATTTTTTTGACCGGCAACAAAACGCGTATGATATAATGAATGACATTTTTATACATTTGTAAATTACATGAATTCAGAGAGTTCGGAAACTGGATGAACTAAAGCTCTGTGATAGTGAGTAAAATAAAGTGATAATAAGCACACGAGAAAAATGGAAATTAAAACCATCAAACTAAATTCTTTAAATATAAAACAAAGGAGAATCAGAAATAGTGTTTGGTCCGTGGCAACACTGTGTGCTCGTATGTACTCGCTTATTCACGTCTGTCAGATGCCGTGCACTCAACGGTGCTGCTGCTCCTCTCAGCCACTCAATGACGGCAGCGGGAAAGCAAGACCTCGCGCTCACAGGACAGTGCTGGTGACATTTGAAAAGTTACTGAGGTTTGTCCAAAAAGTCGCTAGATTTGTCGCTAGGCGCTTTTTTGAAAAATTGTCGCTAAAGGGGTCTGAAAAGTCGCTAAATCTAGCGACAAAGTCGCTAAGTTGGCAACACTGACTACATTTGAATTTGAGTTTACTTCATGACCGTTAAAATTACGTTCTATATAGTATGAATATGGGTAGCATGAATGAAATTCGTACGTACTACATCCGCCATGTTGTCATTATCATGTGACCTACCAGCGTCAGTTGCGTCGTTTTACTAGCATTCACAAATCCTCTTCTGTGGCCTCTTGGGATAGTAAAGTGTCCATTAAATCCGCACTTCAGAATCTCACTCGAAGGTGTAGGTCATTTGGGTACCTTTCACCTACTGTTTTTCTGACATACTAGTAGGGAAGTATACGATTTCGGATGCAGCGTAAGACTTAATTTTAATAATTACTGTAATATTATTGCAGTGTTCCTCAAGTTGATTTTGTATGTTGTAGTGAAATATTTGTTCTTTTTATAACAAGCTTTAAAATACTATACAGGTAAGATTATAAAACCATTTAAACTCAAATCAATATTTCATGTCCGCCTATTTATGTGCCATAAATATGAATCTTGTTTTTTTGTGTGATAACTGGTTGATGCGGCAAAACTCCAGCAATCACAGAACATTTTCCTAACGTTCCCATATGGTTCCCAATCGGTTATTTTTTGGAAACCAAATAATATCCTTCTGGGAACCAAAAATGTTAGCTGGGACTGCATTTTGTGAAATAATGAATAATTTCTGCATAATTTGTATTTTATAAATCTAACTGATATTTAGGCTACATTCATTTGTGTCTAGAGTGTTAATCTTGATAAAACGTCTCAGAAGACACAGTTTCATTTGTCACCAGAAATGGCACATTATTCAGGTGCAGACGACAACTACTTCCTCACGATTTGTTGTGATTAAAAGCCCTTCAGTCCTTATCAACATGGTGATTTGTTCAAGACTTGTTTGTGACATTAAAGCTGCCTTTGTGTAGGATTACAGCCTTTCTCCACCTCTGACATGATGTTCTTTGAAAATGCCCTCTCACAGAGTTCAGAAATTGTTTTTTTATTATTATATTGGAAGCTGGGGGTAATATATGTTGCAGCATGAACTCTTTGACATCTGCTGGAATTAGTTTTTCGCATGGCTCATAACGGAATGATACTAACTGATCTCTCCTGTTAGAAATCAGTGCTTATCTGAATATGACATTATTCTGTTTACTTGGTAGTGGGGATGATATAGGCTCTTGGAAAGCATCCACAAGAAATCTGGAATTTTATATCAGATCATCAGACCTGTGCCATATGTTTTTTTTCTCTGTTATCATCAGGGGCAGATGTTCCTGGGGTTTCCATGGGAACGCATGTCACTCTGATTTCGATTGGCCGGTTGGTGCCTGTAGGTGCAATAAACCTGAACTGAGAGGAGGCCTGTGATCGCTGGAGTGAGCTTCATTGCTCACGCTGGATGGAAAGACAAGAGAAGACAATCTAAGATGGTACAGTCATCTTAAAAGGTCATGGAAAGATTGTCAAGAAAGACAAGTGGAGACAATGTTTTTGCCATTATACAATAAAAAAAGAGATCAAAAAAATTCATAATCGAGTAAAACACTAAATAATTAGTTCCTTAGTCCTCTGGTGCTCAGTCATTTTTGTTCGAAAAATTTTACATTTAGTTTTCTAGAATTTTACTTTATCGGAATGTTACGAAACTTGGTAGAGGTTTTGGCACTTGCTATGTAAAAAAAAATCATGGATATGATTCGGAAAGGTTAAATTGTCTTGAAAAAAACAAAGAGTCACACTTGTACTGTTCGCTGTCAAGAATGGTTGCATTAGAAATGAATGGGAGATTAATTTCATCTAGTGGAAACGTTTGGTACTGCACCCAAACAAAATCTTACTGAAAGCTAATTTTTTGAGATATCAACCTCAAATATGAAGCACAACTTGTTTAGATTTATGGCTTTGATTTTCTCACAGTTTTAGAATAAAACATGTTTTGGAAAATATATATTTCATATAAAATTAAAAATATATATATTTTTATGCATTTTTCATTCAAAAAAAGTCTATAACTTTTTTCTTTCATGTTATTAAACTTGTCTTTAATAATTTCAGCAATAATCTACAAAGTGTCTTCTTTAAAAATAGACCAAACTTAAATCTGTGCTCCAAAGCATTCAAGAAATTTTTCAACACATTTTTAGAAATTTGTCATTTTTAGGTCTATACTCAAAAACTGATAAACAGTTAATAAACTGGATCATAACTATTCCATAAATATAATTTAGTATCATAAAATCCCCTAAATATACAAAATATTAAATAAAAAATATTATCAAACTAAAATATAGTACATTAATTTTCACTGAAATAAAAAAATAGGTAATTTTTGACCGTCACATGAGCAGCCTATATATATACCTTTTTAAAGAACTTGCAACTTGTAACCCATTAATTAAGACATTTTAATTTTATTTTATTTTTTTTTATTTCTTGGCAAGTTTCTGTGGCAAAGGTATGTCAAAGACATTGGCCTTTTAGATACTAGACACACATTCACTGATAACCACCAAAGAAAAAATACATATTTTTCAAACTATTCAGTAGCACATCATCCTTCATGATTTGTCAGATCCCCTTGGATGGCCGTCTCTCCCCATTCCATTCCAGCACATGCATAACGGACAGGCAACAGCCCCTTCACTTGCTCCCCGACTCTGTTGTTGCCATAGCAATCCCCTAGCCAATAACAGCCCTTACCTTTTGCTCCCTGAAACCAAAGGGAAGCACATGAATATGTGGTCTCTCAGCTGGGTCTCTTTTTTCCATAGTGGGCTGAATGTAAGGGATAATTCCTTATGCAAAACTTGTTGCCATGTGCTAGGGTGTTTTGCTTGGTTGCCAGGGTGTTGCTTTGTGGTTACCAGAGTGTTCTGTGTGGTTTCTAGTTGCATAGTGAGCCCACCAGATTAGTGTAAAAAGAAAATGTTTGAAGCACAGCTCACAAAAACTTTCAAACCAAACAGATTTCTAAAAATCAATCCATGTGACTGAGTTGAATTTGAGGTAAAATCTGTGTTATTTTTGCTTTGTTCACGCCATGTCTTAATTACTGTAGTCTCAAGAAGACAACAGCTGTTCATGTCCTCAGACTGGGAATTATGCATTTTTAAAGCAACACAATCAATGTTGGTCAAATGTAAATGTATCTGCATTGGTCAAGTGGTACAGCAGTCACGTGGTACAAGTAGGAGCTCTCAGAAAATTCCCATCTTACAAGCTGTAATTATGAGCTCAACGAGGACGTGAAGGATTATTAATTTAAATTGAAATCTTGAAAAATAACGGTAAATACAACATGGCGTGAACGCACCTTATCAAATATCACCCTCACACAAAATTCCAATTACATGGATCCCAAGAAAATTCACTAAACAAATGGTAAATGAAATCAACTCGCTTTGTAAGTTTGTTCTGTCACAATGTCGGTAGTATATGTAAATGAACAATGTTTAATCATACTCTGTGTTTACTGGAAATTTACATTTACTTGTCAGCTAAAGTCCACCCGATGATGCAAAACATGAAAGCTTTTGTGAAAACTACAGATTAGACTAGAAAGATTAGAAAGACTCTACTCTTTAAACAGCATTATGGTAAAAATGGAACACTATGGCAACATCTGGTCACCAAGATTTTGCCAAGTATGTTCCTGGATCAACATCTTTGTTGATCCTGGAACAACATTCCAATCAACCAATCAGATTTGAGGGACAAGTTTACCGTTTATGTCAAGTTTAGGCTTGCAACCAGGGTTAGGTGCTTCTACATCAATGTTATTCACCTATCTTTCCCCTCTGATTTTAGGGATAGGTTATGGGTAGGATTAAGTTTAGAGGTAGGAATAGGGTTAAGACTAAATTTTCAGACTGGAATGTTGTTCCAGGATCAACAAAATATTGATCCAGGAACATGTCTTACTTCATGGTAAAATCACGGTGACCGGCAACAGCTACCTGAATGTGATAGCGTTTTGCTTCGGGAAGTTGGGAACAACTGCCCTTACTGCAGTTTCTTTCAGTTTTTCACCTCTGTTTGGCCTAAAACACTGTGTTCATTGTCATCTTGAAACATTGTCTACAAACACAGAAGTTTTTCAGATTTTCCATTGCAGTGACACACATAAACCAAAAGTAACTCAATCCCGCTAAACTTTTACTCTTTGAATTCTTGCAGCTGGGAATTATATAAGTTGACATCATTATGACTAAAAGTTTGCTACAAAGTATTTCCTACTAAAGCAAGGTGGTATTTAATTCTGGTAAGCATATCCAAAGCAGGCTGGTGGGATTGGCCTTGGACAGCAACATGCCTAGTGCATTATGGGTGCTGTTTTCCGACCTATTTGACAAAAGGGAAGACAACAGCCTTTTTGCTTAATTTCGTCTAGTCAGGTAGCACTAATTTCGAAAATGATTTCGCCTTTCTACTGTATAGTCAGCCACGTTTTATTGAAAGCCCATTTTGCCAGCGGTGAAGTACCCATTTAAGTCTCTACAGACTTACGTTGCCCTGCCTCTTTTCAGCGCTCAATGTGTTCTGTCTTCTGGTTTGTATTTCCACAGCATGAAGGTAAGATCTTACGGATTTATGAATGAACCACTTGTTTTTAAATCTTCCTGGTCTACTGACATTTGTTATGACATCCGCTTCAAACATTGCAATGCTCATGATAACTTTCATTAACTCTACAATAAGTAAATCCCCTTCACCAGCTAATTACTCTTCAACAGTGATGCCATAGAAATGTACATAATTATAAAAATGGCTGAGTGTTTGTTTCTCTGGTGCATAAGGTCTCATTCACCAGACAGAATGTTTAAACATTCATACAAGCCTAGCAACCACTCAAAATACCTTAGCAACCACACATTGTGGCAGTGAGTTCAAATACATATTCAGCTTTCATATTTTTATGTGCGCAAATAGTGTTTTTTATGCGTGATGATAGTAGAGTTAGAGGGGTCGAGAGGCCAGTAGAGAGTTTTGTCATGCATTATGTATTTATCACTCAAAGAGAACAGATCATAGGAGCCCTACACTTGCTGCTGAGATGTATAAAACGTAAAAGAAACACAATGTCTGTCATGATAAAAGAGACTCCCAGAGGATTCACTCTAAGCTGTACAGCCTTCGGGGAAAAAACACAAAGCACATCATTCTGATTGGCAATTCCTGGAGTGGTCTTTCCATGAAAGATCCTCTCTCTTTAATGAAGATTGTGCCATATGTGCAGCCCAGCCTGAGAAAATGATGCTGAATAACACGAGTAAACATGTTTATTTATTTGGTTTCTAGGGTTTGGAGACAAAGGAGTCCACCCTCAAGATTCAGTGCTGAGATTTGGTTAGGATTTTTCACCAAACTTATCATTTGCCAGAAGACAATCATAGTTTGATCACTTTATTTTATTTTTAACAGGCGGGTAATACAATTTAGATTCATAATATTGGTCATATTTTTAATAATAATAAAAAAACCCTGCAGGGAATGAATGAAATGATAAAATGTTATCTTGTTACAACCACTAATAATAAACTTATTTATCTTACAAATTTGACTGCTTTTAGTTTTTAATAGCACATTTTTTGTAGATGCCAATCTGAGTGCATCATTTTATTTATTTATTTTTTTTAATTGGAGATGCTACCCCAGACAGCAACATAGTCGAGATCCGGCCCACATTTGGTACATGTGGATAACATGCGGATCAGATGTGGGCCAGATCTGGGCCGACACTTTGTTGCTGTCAGGGACAGAACAATGCTAATAAAGAGTTTAAGATTCTAAATGTCACTTAAAATTTGACATTTAATGGCAAACAGCAAAGCTTTATGACGGCTTTATGCCAGTGAATGTTCTGTCATCATTTACTCATCCACATGTCATTCCAAACTTGTTTGACGTTCTTTCTTCTGTGGAACAAAAAAGAAGAAATGTAAAGAACGTTTTAACTGTTAATCAACATTTGACCCCATTGACTTTCATTGTATGGACATTTTTTTTCAAAATGTGTTTGTTTTCCACAGAAGAATGATGACAATGTATTATTTTTTGTATGAACTATGACTTTCAAATAAGACTTTTCACTTGATTTGACAGGGTTCAATGGGGCTCACTGCTGAAGTCAATGCACTGTTGCTTATCTGAATCAGGTTTGACGGAAATATTACGCTTCACGAGGCCATTCCATTTGACACACCATAACGAGAATGCAAATCAAAATCCAGCCCAATACTGTATTGAAACCCTTCACTGTTTCCACGTGAATGCGCTCAAATTGCAATCAACTCTTTCCAATTTTCCAGTAAGAAACGGAGAGAGGTGAGTGCGCAGTCATTGTTTGCGGTCGGGATTAATCAGCATCGATAAAATGTGGGGGGATTAATGGGACACCTAGCCGTTGCCATGGAGACGCAGTCGACGCAGACACCTGTGAATTAATAACCGAGCAACAACAGCCGAAGCTTTAATTAGAGTATGGGGAGGGGGGACATGACAAACGGTGAAATGTATTTTGGCATCCCTTTTAATGCACTGCTTCCATAAAATCAAAGAGAATTATCTCACAATTGAACAGGTGTCCAGGGCCTCAAAGTGCCAAGGCTATATCCTCTCAATCTTTTCATGTTATTCAAGACGGGCACAATATACTAACACCTCTGTAAAATTTGAGGTGTCTGTCTGCGGCCTTCACCCATGATTTATTAAGAGCGAGTTGAAGACTTTGATATCTCAGAATTCATTTATCTAGTTGTCTGTTTCAAAACCTAGTGAGCTGACTAAGTAGGAAGCACTTTGAGGATCATCAGATATACCAAAGACTATAGAATAACACAAGACTTGTCACTCGTATTGTTTTGAATGGGAGAAAGTGTAACGCGCAATATGGCGGAATAAGTCCCGCCTTCTAAATAAGAGCCAATCGCCGACTGGTAAAGTCTTCGCGTCACTTCAGCGGCCGTTAGAATCACTGGTTTCTATAGAAACGGTCAGACGCGCGCCTCCAAAGAGACGCGCATTTAGGTCTGCGCATGCGCATTAGCTTGATCCAGCCTGAAAAATACAGGTTTTTTTGTCATGATTCAAGCGTTTAGAAACCAGGCCCGGCTCCACGGGGGGGCCAGGGTGGGCCTGGCCCACCCAATCAGAGGCTTGGCCCACCCTGGCCCCACACCAGCCCCACACCACATAACAGCCAATCACAAAATTAGTGTGATATTCAATTCAGCTCCAGACCAAGCGGCAACCTCCCCCTTAGTAGTGCTGCTAAAATATCAATTTTTTCTAAACATGTCTCTAAAATATGTTAAACCGTCCAATACCGCTTCTCTACAGTATCCATATGACAGCGAGTTCACGCACATCGCAGCCTCCTGTCACTCACTCAGCGCAGCGGCAGGCCTCGAGACTCTCGTTCGGTCCGGTTGAAGCGTTTTTGTTATGATAACAACTGATACGACAACTTTAGCATTCATTCATTCAGTGTTTCCCATTAATGACCCTGTGCGCCGCCACCGTTTCATAATGAACCGAAAATTTAAAACAAAAATGGTCTCTACATTGTATTTTGCCAATGAACTAAAATCGAAACCGTAATGGCTTTGTGCCTTAATAAAGCACCAAAATATATACAGTGATTAAGTATATACTATTTAGTCTGTTTGTGCTGCGTGTTTTAAAGAGAAGTGCGCACTTTGTCCCCACGATCAGCTGGCTATTTGGTGATCAAAATTAAAGCTCAAGGATTAGAAATTGGCTACAAACTAGTATTTTAATTTTCCTATAAGTTGTGTAAAGTAGCCTAACCATATATATATAATATATATATATATATATATGTCACAGACACGTCAGGTTCCACCTCACTCCCTTACAATAGCCTATATGGATATTACTGTCATGTATGTATTATTATTTTATTGTTATAATTGTTTGGCATCCTAAAACACCTAAAACGATGTAGACTTTATATCACAACTAAAAATATGTTTGAACCCTCTTTAATGTCCAGGTACAAGTCAATGTTGTTTCTTTGGTCAATTTGCACACTGTACATGAGTTGAAGCTCTTAATTTTGAGCTTCCAAAGTGCACCAGATTGATGCATTTAACCTTAAAATGTACAAAATTTTCTTACGGGGGTGCATGCCCCCGGACCCCCCTAGAGGAGGTTTTGGACAAAAGTTCTAATTTCGTACAGTATAAACAGCTTGTGCAAAAAAATTTAAATAATAAATGTTGCAAATATTATTTGTGTTATCTCAAATTATATTTTGTAATGTGATTTTTCAAAATAGTATAATAGTTTATAACAATAACAATAACAAACAACCCTAACAATTGCCTTATCTATATCAATAGACATGTGAGATTAAAGCATTAAAGCCCCCCACCAATCCGACCGGCCCACCTGGAATATCATTTGGCCCACCTTTTATCTCATATCTGGAGCCGGGCCTGTTAGAAACTAAATTTATGAGCCGGTTGTTGTTAGATTTCATTGGTGATTTCAAATATGAAATTTAATCGTAAGGTTGGCGAACAGTTTTGGAGAATTTGATGTTTCCCCATTCAAAGAGATTGCATGATGCCCAGGATGCCCGAGAGGCGTTTCAAAGATGGCCGCCGAGTGAAATGACTTGTCTTAAAGGGACTTTGGATATACTGCCTTCGAAGATATTTTTAAAGTGATAATTACCCCAAAAATTAAAGTTCTGTCATCGTTGTTCCAAACCTGTATGACTTTCTTTCATCTGTGGAAGACAAGATATTTAGAAGAACCTTTGGGTCCAAACAGCATTAAACAGTCAGAATATCTTTTCAATATGCGGATGAGTAAATAATTTTTGGCTGATCTACAGAGCTGGCACCAGGGCACATAAAGGGTTTTTTTAAAGGGAATTTATATTTCTATGGGGGGGGGGGGGTGTCAATCGTTGTAATCGCTTTAGAATTCTTGATCCATTGAGTGTTTTCATGCATTTAACATAATTTCTATTCAATTTCGAATGCATGCTCACTTTTCGTTTTCACTTCCAAATTCACTCGCATTCAGCAGGGGGGGCGGGGGGTACACAGTACAAGGTAGGCCTACATGCAAATGCCCCCCCATGGCACCAGCTCTGAGTTATCCCTTTAAGCATTGTCACATGTGTACATTGTAAATAAGTCAATAACAGTATACATTGCGGCAATCAAAATTGTATTCCACATGATGAAAGAGTTTGACTGATTTAAAAAAAATAGGCTACTGTGATTTAAAACAAAGTCCCTTTAAGACAAGTCATTTCACTCGGCGGCCATCTTTGAAACGCCTCTCGGGCATCCTGGGCATCATGCAGATCTCTTTGAATGGGGAAACATCAAATTCTCCAAAGCTGTTTGCCAAGCTTTCGATTAAATTTCATATTTGAAATCACCAATGAATTCTGACAACAACCGTCTCATAATTTTTTTCCAAACGCTCAAATCATGACAAAAAATGTATTTTTTAGGCTGGATCAAGCTAATGAGCATGTGCAGACCTAAATGCGCGTCTCTTGTGCCTCATTTCGGAGGCGCGCGTCTGACTGTTTCTATAGAAACCAGTGCTTCAAACGGCCGCTGCAGTGACGCGATGACTTTACCAGTCGGCGATTGGCTCTTATTTTGAAGGCGGGACTTATTCCGCCATATTGCGCGTTACACTTTCTCCCATTCAAAACAATACGAGTGACAAGTCTTGTGTTATTCTATAGTCTTTGTTTAAAATCTACTATTTATACCAATATTTGTGTGTGCTATATATTTTTATGCTTAGAACATCACATCATTATCATTAGCTTAGCAAAATGCTACATTTTGAGGCATTATCGCATATACTGTATCTTTCACAAAGTAGGTAATCTCAGAATACATTGTAACGAGCTCAGTAAAAAAATTCAAAATGGTGGACAGAGTGAGAGAATTATTCTTATAGTTAATTCAACGTGGAGAATGCGTAGATTAGCAACATGATAACACCAAAATCTATTGAAATGTTGCACATTTAAACTCTGTCATGCAAGGAGTGCCAATGTAGCATTCAAAATTGGCCTCTTTATCGATTTCATTACATTTAAGGTGCTGCCAAAATGTATGTGTTTTAATTCAGCTACGAGCTCATACCGTGACATCATGATCTTCTATCGGTCAGTATCACATAATACAAATTTGAATCAGAGTTCAACAAACTTGAGCTTTGGAAAGCAGCGAAACTTCTTCACATGAGCTTGAAGTTCCACTCACCCGCATTTGCATTCGTATGAATTGAAGTCATTGGAATGAGAAGTGTAGTGTGACCGCCCCTTAAAAGTGCAGTCACATTTACCATTGTTGGGGCGAATTTTCACAGGTGAAATGCAGCCATTTCTGTAGGAACCCACATGATTGGAAATCAAGAAATTGCATGCAAAAGACGTCCCCATGCAGATTTCGCATAGGGTTCAAATTTGGTCAAGTGAAATCGCAGAAAGCTGCTTGGTTTGAACGTGACTTCTGTGTGAGCTGTGCTTCATACATTGCTACACAATCGACAGTAGACAATGGACCATTTTTCCCTGAGAAATTTTGCCAAAATTTCACTAATGTGACCGCACCTTTAGAAAGTAGCTGCTACTGTAGGTTTTTATGCGGCAAGACATCATCTCTGTTAGGGAAAACTGTGCAAAGATTGTCTCTTGCTGATATCACATCGATATCCCATGATTATACTCTAAATTGGCGCAGTACTGCGGACATATGAATCAGTCCATAATGCATCTGGGCTTCTGAGGTTTTGTTGAAAAGAAGCCAGTGAATGGGATTTATTTGTGGCTCGGCCACTATTGTGGCAGGCTGCTTTGACGTCATGTGCGATATTCATGGAAACTTCCACCGCATCAGCCAGGAAGAGCGACAGGTGTTTCTCCGACCTCTTATCAAGAGTGAGCTATTCTTTATGGAGGACAGCCGAGTTGGAAAAATGCATTTTGCTTTCTTTTATCTCATACGTTAAATCTTGAGGTGGCTTTTTCTGCTCTATCATTTGATTTTCTTTGCCTGGACGCCTGGACAAGCCAGATAACTTTAGAGAACAAAGGAGAAATAGTTTTGCCCTTTAAGAAGGCAGCTAAAACATAATCCTAATTCTATATAAAACACAATCATAATTCTAGACAGCACATCCATCTATCCATCCATCTATCTATCCATCTATCTCCATAAATTATTAAACACTGTCACAGATGAAGAAGGTAGATTCTAAGTAGATACAAAGTTTAATCCAAATGCAGGCACAAAGACGTTACAGTGTGTTTAACAGAAACACATATAACAACCAAAGATTGAAAACAGAGGAATTAAATACACAGAGATAATGACATGATAATGAACAGGTGTGATGATTAGATTAGTGTCCATGACAACTGGTGGGAAACTAAGACAAAGAAACACATGTGACTGATGAAAACAAACTGAAAGTGCATGAAGACAGAAACTAAGAACAAACAAAACTGAGTGCATGTGGCAAATACATAATTAAATGGCAAATAAAACAAACAAAATCATTCATTCACAAAACAAATTAATAAGTCTCATTTGTATTTTATTTTAGTATTACTTAAAATTAATTTCATGGAGGGCCAAATTGCTCAAAATTAAATCATTTAATATTTAAATATTTAAATTTATTTAAAATTACATTCAAATAAAATAAATATATATATGATGTTGTTTGGCCTAAATTAAACTATAGTTCTCATAAATTATTGAAATATAATATAACATTACTAATATTTTTAAATAGTAATAAAATAATAAAAATGTTTACCAAAATTACATAATTAAAAATATTTTTACTACAATTGAATATCAGTTCAATAGACTGTTAAATAGTCCTTTTTAAAGAGGCCATATTAGGCCCTTTTACAAAGTCTAAGTTTAGTCTTTGGGGTCTATTAGAATTTTCCCACATATTTTTCATTGTTGCAGCACCTCTCTTCTCAGTCTGTCAGTACCGCTCTGTTTAGTTCCTGTTTAGCCCCTCTGTCCGGAAAGCACAATGTGCTCTGATTGGTCAGCTGGACCAGTGTGTTGTGATTGATCAACAGCTTCGAATGTGTTCCGGAAAAGCCACACCCCTTACCATAACCGCGAATTTCACCACACTACTAACACAACTCAACCAGGCCTCAACCAGGGCCTCATCCCCCAAATTGAGGGATATTGTGACTTGTTCATTCCCAGAAGAAAACTCAAGTGTGGATTTTGTGCTTTGTAACTTTGCAACCCCTTTTCATGCTCAAACAGCAATATTACACTCTAAAGAAAGTTAAAAATGATAATGAAAAAACAAAAAAACATAATAGGTCCTCTTTAATGTTTTTGATAGCTGGACACAGTCATTTCATGTTAGGTTCATTTTATTGTCAAATTGTCATTACACAACATGGTAAAACTCACCAGGAGGAGGCAATAGAATGAATCAGCATGATGCTGTGATTATTACTGCTATGATCATCAGCAGCATGAAGTCCTGACGTTTCCTGTTTTATGGAAAAGAGCAAAACAGCTCATAGCACACAGCTGTGCACAGTGAGCACCAAGGGTGAAAACACAGCCTCCTCTGGAGAGCACAACTCTTCCATTCGTTTTCCAAGAAAATTGGTTTTATTGGAGTCTCTGCAGCTGTTACATTCAATATCATGAAAACAATAACATACGCTATACAGCGTCAGCGATAACCTAACCACCAACGTGATGTCCATACCCATTCTATAATAACCTGAGTCTAAATAGGCCTATAGAAAGAAACCAGTGAGTTATACATATCCACTATCTATCGGCAAAAACAGCTAATCATGGTGTGCAAATGCAAATGGGGCTGAGGATTTTATGTCAGCTGCTAAAACTAGTAGCTGTTTAACAAAGAGAGAGAAAAAAACAAATTTAATTTCCCCAAAATTGCTGCTGTATCTGAATAAAAATAGTCATTCAAATGAAAAGGTGGCGGTGAGGGGAAATGTTCATTATTTGCTGAAAAGACAGGAGATGTTTGCTTCCCCGTGTCATTATTCTGCTGTTGTACTGAGGCTAAATTCTGCTCTGCTTGTCTGTGATATGAGAATGAGTGTGTGTGTGTGTGTGTGTGTGTGTGTGTGTGTGTGTGTGTGTGTGTGTGTGTGTGTGTGTGTGTGTGTGTGTGTGAAGAGTGTGGTCATTCTCGATGCCGAGAGAGTGATTAACACAACAAAGACGGCGTTAGCAGGACATGCTCTCTGTGAGCAATCATAATAGTTCCTCAGAATCATGCCATGGTGACTTACCATTAAGTCTGCATCTTACTTTACCTGGATATGAATAACTTGCATTCGCCTGATCTGAATATGGCAATCTTGGAAAGGTCAACAAATAGGTTATGCAGTTTGGTCATACATTGCACAGTGTGTGGGTGTTTAAACTACATTTATATCCCAGAAGGTTGGTTTTTATTAAAATTAAATTTTTATTTAAGTTATATAAAGGTCACTTTAAAACTGTAGGCTATTTACCTTGCCTTTTACTGTTTTAACCTTGTCCTTGCAGTTGTAAATATGAAAAGAAAAAACATCTATCTATCCTTTCACCATTTCATTATTTGTTATTAACAGTTATTTATATCAAATTTTACACAAATTATCGTTTGTGTCCTTCAATTGTGCATGCTTGAGATATAACATGATATGTGTGACGAAAGTGAAGAAAAATAAGCAGATTATATAAAAACGCACAAATGAGATCGTACGAATTTACCAAAATATAAAGTAGAGTGTGTTAGTATTTCCAGTCATTCTGTAATTTTGTCATTTGTGACAGTATTATTTAATTTTATGTATTTATGAATGAAATTAGCATTAAGAGTCAGACAATTTATTTTAAAAAATCTCACTCTATCAAAACATGTTTTATTTGTTTTTTTGTTTGTTTTGATTGATGATCTATTAAAACAGATTTCCCTGTGTTCTCCTTCCATCCTGTTAGTCTTGCGGAATATCCCTTTAAATAAAAGTTCCCGAATGATTTTAGCAATGGATTTTATTAATTTTGTGGTGTTATGTGTGTTTTTTCTCACTTTAAATCATGCCACCCTTTTACAAAAAATCTGACAAAAATCATGTGGCTCACCAGGTGTCGCACCCTTTACCAATAAATGATCGATACAAAATTAAACACATCAATAGAGATCAGCTTTCTGCAGAAAAAGCAGCCAATTACAATTCCTTTGTTGTACTTACCGAAGTTAATGAAAAGAAAAGTTTACAATAATATATTTCAAGTTTTACAGCCCAAAGTGCATGTTCAGTGCTGTATGGACCTAATAAAGTTACTATTATTGAAATATTATAGAATTTTTTGTACAGACTACAACATTGTCAAAACGATCTAAAATCGCTATATTATTCATGCCAGGCCAGTAGTTGGCGATGTCACTTTGTAAAGAAACACTACGCACCTATACACTGAAAACGTAATACTCATGTGCATAAAGTTTTCACAAATTTGTGTTTTTGTAGTTTACACAGAGATGATAACAGTATCATTTTCAAAAACTTCTACTTTGAATCCCATTTTTAAAGTCCCCCTGTAGTGAAAATCAAGTTTTTAATGTTGTTCATGTGTCTATCTGGTGTTTTTAACATGCTTTAAGACAAACCATGTGCAAATTCATAAGTCAACACCTTTTCTGAATATTTTCTCTTTAAAACTGCAGTAATAAAAAGACCCGTGGTTTGAAATCACTGGTGTTTCTGACATCACAAACTACCTTGTAACCAATTACGTCAACGTGCCGACGGGCTTTAGCATATCACTGACCGCGCAAGGGAGTCTCAAAAGAAGGTTATCCCGGTATATTTTTCTGTTGATATGAAAAATCGGGTAGATTTAGCAATATGGCGGGTGCATGATGCATATTATGATGTTATGATGAACTATATGCCTTACATTAGCAACACATTATTAGCTGTCTGATAACATAGTCAAGCAAAACGCTAATCATATTAATATCCGATATGTGTCCAGTGTTGTAAAAAGCAATACCATTGTGCAGCGTTTACCTCAGTAAGTTGACCGAGTGGATCTCATCTGAGCTCGTGCGAGTGAGCGGAGGCGGGGCTAATCATATTCATAGATCCGTGTATATTAAACGAGGCAAGGGTGTAGAGTTACATTCAAGCTATTTTAAGGCATTAATAATTTTTTTCACAGGAAAAAACATTCAAATGTGTAACTTTGAGTTTTAAGGGATAAAATTATTGACTACAGGGGGACTTTAAAGGCCAAAACACAGCCAAAACACATAAAAAGTTTTCTGTTTTTATTTGAAAACTGCTGTTTAAACGGCCCCTAAGAAAGTCAACTTGGTCCCTTGAGCAAGTTTGCCCAAGAGAATCAGCGAAAAATGTTTCCCCACTAAATGGAGACCAAATACTTGAAGCCACAGGTGCATTTTTCATTTCACTAACAAGTGGAATCTGTGCTCGGCTCATATAGCACGTAATAGCATCGCAACACACCACATTGGGGCTTCACCTCAGAGCGCTCATGGGAGAAGAACATGTTAGCTTCGAGCTCTCTGTTGAGATCCTCTCATCAACCTCTGATTTCCTGTCTGTTTCCTTTCTCTCTAAATCCCAGCAGTCCGACTATTTGCTCAATCGATTTCCCACTGTCACTCAAGTCGGCTTCCCACATGATTCTGCAGGCTGACAATAGCAGAGTAGGCAACAGGCCCGGATCAGTCTGAAGTGCTGCGGCTGTCATATATGAGAAAACAGTCTTCCTGTTTTCTCCTGCATTGTATATTTGAGATGTTTTTGAAAGAAGTCTCTTATACTCACCAAGGCTGCCTTTATTTCATCAAAATATAGTAATATTGTGAAATATTATTAGAATTTAAAATAACTTTTTTCTGTCTGAATATATTTTGTCATTTATTCCTGAATTTTCATCATTATTAATCCAGTCTTCAGTGTCACTGTCACGATCACCGTCAGTTCCTGTCACTTCCCGGACTCCAATTCCCATCATCCCCCTCAGCCAGTCACATGCTCACACTCCACACCAATCACCTATCGCCACATACAGCTTTGCACATCACTTGGACTATAAAGGACTGTCACACACACCACCTCACCGCAAAGTCTTGTTTACTTTCTGTGCAATTCCGAGCGTTTATATCCTGTCTGCCTGTAGTTACCGTTCCTGTCTGTTACCCGTTATTGACCCTTTGCTGCCTGTCCTGACCCTTGCCTTGTCTGCTGTTCTGTGAATGCTATCTGCCTGCCTCGATCCACTGCCTGTACCCTGACTACGATTCTGCCTGTCCCTTGCTATTCCTGTTTGCTCCTGTTTGACCCTGCCTGTACGACCACGCTTACTTCTGTAATAAAGCTTGCAAATGGATCTTACCTTGAGTCCCGAATCGTTACAGAAGACTTCGCCGCCACCACGATCCAGCAGCTTTCCCGTAGAGCATTTGTACAGTATGGACATAGCTCAATTGTTGTTGTGGAGTACGCAGGGCACACGATCATTGGAGGAATATGTAGCGGAATATTTGGACACTGCACAGTATTCAAATTTGCCTGACTGCCCACTCATAGACTTCTTCTGTGATGGCGTGAATCAACCACTCAAGTCACAACTCATCCGTGAGGGACCCCGTTCATCTCTAAGTCATTTCATGGATTACGCTTTACTGACTGTTGGCTCTCTGTTTACTGTGGGTGTCGCGGAGAAATGCGACACCATGGTTAATCATGTAATGGCTGCCACACCAAGGAACACGCACAACATGGCGGCTACCATCACAACAACAACAGTTCATGTCTCCGCTGATCTTCCTGACCCACGCCACGCATCTGCCGATCTTCCAGAGCCACGTCACGTATCCGCTGATCGCCCAGAGTCACGTCACCTTTCTGGATCTGTCCGAGAACGGAGAATGCTGCGTTCCAGTGTGGCTGATCCACCGCTGATTTCAGCACGAGCACCCAAGCCAGCCAGCCGCTTCGCTCTCAAGCCCGTCGGCCGCGTCACTCTCAAGCCAATCGGTCTCTTCGCACTCAAGTCCGTCGGACGCTTCACATGCAATTTCATCAGTTGCTACGCACTCAAGCTCGCCGGTTGCTACGCACTCAAGTTCTCCATTTGCAACGCACTCAAATTCACCGGTTGCAACGCACTCAAAGTCGCCGATGACAACGCATTCAAGTTCGCCGGTTGCAACGCATTCAGGCGCCCTAGACGCGATGGACAAGATGACTGCTTTGCCAGTGCCCACGGGCAAGATGGCCGCCCCTTCGGTGCTTATGGAGGTAGGGGGCGTCCCAGCCATTGAGTCCGCTCCAGAACCCGCTTCAGCCAGTGAGTCTGTTCCAGAACCCGCTCCAACCGGTGAACCATCGCCTCATCCTCGGAGGAGGAGGAGGAGGAGGAGGAGGAAGAAGAAGGCTTCTTCTTCCAAGGCTCAGAAGCCTTTCAAGAGCCCGCTGTGGGTCCGGAGACCACTCCAGAGGTCTCTCCTGCTCCGCCCAAGAGTCGTGCTCTGCCAGCACCGCTCAAGCTCCTAGCCCTGCCAGCGTCGCCTAAGCTGCTTGCTCTGCCAGTGCCGCCCAAGCTCCTTGCTCTGCCAGCGCCGCCCAGGTTCCTTGCTATGCCAGCCCCACTCAAGCGTCTTGCCCTGCTGGCGCCGCCCAAACGCCTTGCCCTGCCGGAGCCACCCGAACTCCTTGCCATGAGCCCGCTATGGACCCAGTTGAAATCCCCAAGAACTTTTTTTGGGGGGGCAGTATACCTGAGGGTGGGGAGCTTGTGGGTGGGGACCCTGCCCGGCCACTGCCGACATCGGCCTTTGTACGGTCATGGCCGCCCATGGACTGTGTCCCACTATGGACATTTATGGACTCTGACCCGCCGTGGTCATTCACGCACTCTGTCTTGCCGTGGCTGCCTGAGCCACCTGACCTGCCGTGGCTGCCTGAACCACCTGACCCGCCGTGGATTCATGGCACTCCTGACCTGCACTGGCTACCCATGGCACCTGACCCGCCATGGCTGCCCGAACCACCTGACCCACCATGGCTGCCCGTAGCACCTGACCCGCCATGGTTACCCGTGGCACCTGATCCACTGTGGCTGCCCTGGAATCTGCATTGGAGACCATGTTCCCGCTGTAGCTCCAATGCACCCACCCCCCCTCCCTATTTGTGCCATTTACGTCGCGAGGACGCGCCTTCCGGAAGGGAGGCGTTATGTCACGATCACCGTCAGTTCCTGTCACTTCCCGGACTCCAATTCCCATCATCCCCCTCAGCCAGTCACATGCTCACACTCCACACCAATCACCTATCGCCACATACAGCTTTGCACATCACTTGGACTATAAAGGACTGTCACACACACCACCTCACCGCAAAGTCTTGTTTACCTTGTGTGCAATTCCGAGCGTTTATATCCTATCTGCCTGTAGTTACCGTTCCTGTCTGTTACCCGTTATTGACCCGTTGCTGCCTGTCCCGACCCTTGCCTTGTCTGCTGTTCTGTGAATGCTATCTTCCTGCCTCGATCCACTGCCTGTACCCTGACTACGATTCTGCCTGTCCCTTGCTATTCCTGTTTGCTCCTGTTTGACCCTGCCTGTACGACCACGCTTACTTCTGTAATAAAGCTTGCAAATGGATCTTAGTCCCGAATCGTTACAGTCACAATGAGCAGAAATCATTCAATATGATTAGGCTTTCGGCACATCCCTAATATGCATGACGTAACTGTATTCATAAATTCACGTTTTGTATTTTACACAGGGACGATAACGGTATCGTTTTCAAAAACGTGCATTTTGAAACCCATTTTAAAAAGTTTGCGTTTTCAGGCTCCTCATTTTATCAGTCAAGGTGAACTTTTTGGACATTTTTTTCTCCCCTTGTGTTTTAATCTCCCTCTTATCGTAGCTTCCCTCTTGTGTTGACCATAATCTCGCTTTAAAATCTCTTGTCCCATTTTAGCAACTTGGGTGGGCTGTGAGAGGATTAGCTTTATTTCAGATTCTCTCTCTTGGCGGCATAAAATCCCTGCTGGCAGCTGTATTGATTCCCATTGCATTAAGGAAACTCTCTGTGATTTCCTGCCAGTGGCCAGTAACAGCTCGGCTTTTTATTGCACCCGACACAAAGACAATATGTGTTTGCTTTGCTCCTTGTAGTGATTTCTCATGGGGTAAAATCTGATGACGTTTGCTTGAGCTCTGACAGATGTGCTTTTAAGGTAAGTGGCAAGATGTTGTTTCCTCATTGCTCACCTGTCGCTTATCTTACATTCATTTGCTCTTTGAATATCCTTCATCTTTACTTCTCTTCTTCTCTGCCTCCATTGGGACAAAATATTGCAAACATGCAAAAGGTACCTTTGAAAACACTCTGGAACTGTGCTGCCAATTCTGTCATCATTCGCACATCTTCAAAAAGCACTATAAAATTATCATAAATATAGTCCTTAAGACTATAATCAATGTATATATGAGAATAAAAGCTTAAATTCAATGTGTTCATCATACAAAGCGATCCAGTCTGTTCAGAAAATGTGGACTAAACCGCTGTCAATGGAGGGCCAGAAATCTCTCATACTTTATTTGTACAAAATGAACAAAAGTATTTCGGGTTTGGAACGACATAAGGGTGAGTAATTGATGACAGTTTTTTTTTTTCTTCATTTTTTTGGTATATTAACCCTTTAATATACCAAAAAGGGACTAAAAATCCATACTTTTGCCCTGATAACCAGCGGGTTGTTCTGTCCTGCTTCTTCAATTCCCTGTCGTCCTCTCTCCAATCATTTCAACTCGTCCTCCTCGGGGTCCAACTTTAATTTGATTCCTGATTTGCTTCACCCATCTCATGATGCACCTTCTCTCGAAAGCGAAGAGAACAAATCTCAATGAGAGATCTCTCGAACACATTCTCTATCTTTCTCCCTATCCACTCTATTTCTCATCCATCCACATTCATCCATCCCGCTGCCAGGCTCTCGCCGCTGGATTTCTGTGACTTACCGAAGCTCTAAAACATAAGCAAGAGGCATTAGATGCTGAACATTTACAGACAGGCATGACCAATTGAATAAGCTCGAGAAGTGATTTTATATCCTTATTATAATCTAATATGGCTAATGAAGCTCTTTTTCACCTCACCAGACCCTGTTGCTTTCATCAGCTCTAATGGGCGGCAGTGAAGGCAGAATGTGTGAAGAAAAGAGAGACTAGCTCGGGTCAAAGGAGGACACAGTGTTGTGGAACAATTTGTAATATCCTGGTATATATGTATTTGCAATATGCAGTAGCACTTTATTTTACAGTCCTGTTCCCCATGTACATACTATGTACTTATTATAGTAATTGCAATAACTGGGTAATAACTGAGTACTAACCCTGAACCTACCCCTGAACCTAACCTTAACCAATGTAGTTACCTTATATTACCCAGTACTTTCTTAGGTAAGTACACTCTAAGTACATGTAAGTGCATGTACTGTAAAATAAAGTGCAACCCAATATGCTGTATTTATTATTCACTGGAAACCTTCATTGAAGTACAATTGCTGTATTTATACATTATGTACTCTATTTTAGAGATATTGCCATCTATGTTTATAAATATAGACAATTAGTGCTGTCAATCAATTAAAAAAATAACTTTAAAAATAAAAAAACACATTTTTTCTGTAATTAATTGCAATTAATCGCACCTAACTGTAACGAAGCGGGACTCAGGCAGGGATCCAATTGAAAGCTTTTATTATAAAAGAGCATGGTCGTACAGGCAGGGTCAAACAGGAGCAAACAGGAACAGCAAGGGACAGGCAGAGTCATGGTCACAGTACAGGCAGAAGTCGATGCAGGCAGATATCAGTCACAGTCCAGGTAACAACAAACAGTCCAAAGGTAGGCAGCAGAGAATAGTAAATGGGTAAAAGACGGGATCTGTAACAGGCAGACAGGCAGACAGGATAATAACACTTGGAATTGCAACACAGGTTAACAAGACTTTGCAATGATGTGTGGTGAATGAGAGTCTTTTATAGTCCGGTTAATGTGCTGCAGCTGGGTGTGGTGATTAGTGATTAGTGTGGAGTGTGTGCAGGTGACTGGATTATGGGAATTGGAGTCTGGGAAGTGACAGGAATCGTGACACTAGCATTAAAGATTTTAATATATTTGTAAATTGTAATATGTATATGTATATTTTAAATATTCATTTAATGGCATCTTTTTAATAAGCACTATGAATGAAGGCCTGTATCACTGATACCAGTACTGAACTTTTTTATTTCTCACAACTCTTTATGTTCCAAAGGATGAGAGAAAAAATGGATGCTGCGTTAATTGCGTTAAATATTTGTACGCATTGAACTGAAAAAAATGAATTGCCTTAATTTTGACAGCCCGAATATAGATATATACGCCATTTTAAATTGTTAATATATATTTTGTTTAGATACATATATAAATTAAGATATTTTTGTATATTTTTGGGAAATTTGCATGTGAATACGCATGTTGATCCAGATATTGCATCATCTGAAGTCCTCGCAGGAGTTGGCGCCGTCTCTTCAAAGGTGTTGGTCAACATCTAAACTTTTATTAATTCTCAATAAGACCTTCTGTAGAAATAAAGTCAAACTGGTTAGTAATAAGTGTAATAATGTGCAATGACTGGAAGACAGTTGTAGTTCTTGTGTTTCTGCTCTTCTCTTTTCTGTTCTTGTTATTCCTCTTTCGTTCAGTGATTCTGCTTGTTAACAGCAGGTGTTCATCACTAATGCTCGATCATCACTTACACATTAACTTAATTATCTCACTTCAACACAGCGTCAATGTTACTGTTACTCTTTGTAGTGTGGACACTAGAGGATGTTCCTGTGGGGTTAAGATAAAAAGACACACCCAGAAAATGTATTTTAACAGTAGCAAACTGTAAGTTAAAAAACAGTTATATACTGGCAACACTGTTGCCAGTAGTTTACAGTAAAATTGAGTTTTGTGGATCACCACTGTGTAATTTTGCTATGCTGAAATATTGGGTTGTACTCTTGTACCGATCATCACACTATGTTTCTCTCTCATCTCAGGATGTTCACCAGAAAAGGACATCAGAACTACAGATGGTTCTGTCTGCTTCAGTGAAAACATCCATACAGGCTGAGAAGATCAGAGAGAGATGGATGGATGCAGAAGTCAGGCAGGCACGTGGCTATTTATCTCTGCAGCAGTCCCCAGTCTGAGCCTTTGTTGATGCTCTTTTTATGCGTTTTTCTTTTTTCCCTTCTCAGTTTGCTCTTTAGATGGCCTTGTTTACACTGTTTGGTTTTAGAAAACACAAATGTTCATCTTTCAGTTTTGTTGTGCTGTAATTGGTCTCATTTTTCCATGCTAACCTCCATCCGAGTAAATCAGTGTGGGAGTGGTGGTGAGGATTTCTGTGCCTGGGGAAGATGAAGTTGCTACAATTCTCCTCTCAAATAGCGTTTGACTAATTAGATTTCTTGAGATGAAAGTTCCTTTGTGTGAGTGTGTGTGTGCGTGTCTCGGTGTGTTTGGCTCATTATCACACTATCATGGCTTACTCATTCTGGAAGGGAAAAAGGAAAGTCTACTGGGGAATATCAGCCACAAGAGTGGAAAATTATAGTTACAATATTCTCATGGAAATTCTAATTATAACACATTATCAATTTTGATGATTGCCCCCATAATTGGTAATGACTGGGGGTTTAATTAGATTAATATATATGCTTTTAATTTGATCATCATATTCTATTTGCAATGTTTAATGAATCAAGATGGAAATACCTTGAATTTTACAGAATACAATTCCCTTTATTTTATCATGCATAATTTAGTTACAGTACTGGGGTTTTTCATTGTTTGTGTCACTTCACTTTGTCTTTGTTCGTAACAGTGTATGTGAGCAGTTCAGAGTTGTACACCGATCAGGCATAACATTGTGATCACTGACAGGTGAAGTAAACAATGCTGATTATCTCTTCATCACACCACCTGTTAGTGGGTGGTATATATTAGGCAGCAAGTGAACAATTTGTCCTCAAGGCTGATGTGTTAGAAGCAGGAAAAATGGGCAAGCATAAGGATTTGAGCAAGTTTGACAAGGGCCAAATTGTAATGGCTAGACGACTGGGTCAGAGCATCTCCAAAAGTGCAACTCCTGGTCTGCAGTGGTCAGTATCTATCAAAAGTGGTCCAAGGAAGGAACAGTGGTGAACCGGCAACAGGGTCATGAGCGGCCAAGGCTTATTGATGCATGTGGTCCGATCCAACAGACGAGCTACTGTAGCTCAAGTTGCTCAATTGTGGGACCAACACAATATTAGGAAGGTGGTCATAATGTTATGCCTAATCGGTGTATTTGAATGCAATATCAATGCACTTTCGACTCATTTTTAGCCACTCTTTGTGGCTAACTATTTTTTTAAAAGAGTAGTTTCAATGTAGTTAGTGACATTTTCTTAGCAGCTTATAGTGTAGCTAACAGCTCAAAAACTTTACTATAGTTAAAAATGGTTTCAAAGTAGCCTTAGTAGTTTATAGCTAGCTACTTGAATAACAACATAGGCCAATGTGGTTTAACAGCACAGATACAATGCACTGGCTGAGCATTAGCATCTACACTTGCTTAGAATGCATTTTGGTATAACAAAAGAGTTCAGCATAAAGCATAAATTTACAAAAATGTAAGCATATATGACAAAATGGTTGTATCTGAGAACATCTGTACCCAAACACCCTTTTCTTAACCTCTTAGCACAACAATATTGAGTTCTATAACTCCAGTAATGGCAGTGACTGTAGGGAACTAGCCATTTAGCATTAGCCTCATGCTATCCTCAGTGCCCCAAGGCTGACAATGATCTCCTTTTCCTGTCTATAAACTATCCTGATTTTGCAGCCCATCACTGTAAGTGCTGGCTAATGTCTCATTGGAAAGGTCAACTAGGCTTTTAAGCCTCCCTGTAGACCTGCTGACAGAACTAGCCTTGAAATTACAGAATACATTATAGCAGATTGACCTCACCTCCGAACTCCTTCAAGAAGAAAATTACTTGCGATGTGCCGATTAGAAAACACTCTCGCCTGTTTGGTGTCTGCTTTAAAGTCTGTGTGGGTTCATATTTCTGTGTATAAATACATATTTATTTGCTTTTTGTCCATATCAGTCTGTATCTGTAGGTGTGATGGTGTGCACACTCATGCTCTTTGTACATTGTCTAAGTGAGGAGGCGAAATTAGAATGCTTCTGTTGCAATCATAAACCAGTGTACACCGCAAATGAGTTGATTATAACGGGAGCTTGCTAATTTTGTGCCATTGCATTAACTAGCCAACCCTCTACGCACATCTTGGCAATAGAATCGGCATTGCTTGATAAAATTTTTAGTTTACTCCCTGATATACTGTTTTATTTGTATATATCAAATCAGCTCGTTAACTAGTAGCAGTGCCATAATGGAAAAAGTTTAAGGTGGTAAGGCTGGTTTTTGGAACACAGTAGACGGTTTATAAGCTCAGAACTGAGGCTAATTGCAACAGATCTTCATTTGTGTGTATGACGGAGGGATTCCTGCCACTGTTTTGACTCCTTTACACATTTTATAAGCTCTTTACGATTAAACAGAATAAAGCCTAGTTCAGACTACACGATTTTAGCCCCGATATTGGCCCGCCGACAGGTTTCAAGAAATCGACTACAAATGCCCGAAATAACAGGCAAATCGTGACAATCATGCAGTGTGAATGAGCAAAGACGCGATCTGAGAGAATCACAGATGAGTCGCCGACGCCCGTGAGATATTTGGCATGCTAAATATCTGGACCTGTCGGCGATTCAAAATCTTGCTGTGTGAAAAGTGTTCTGACTGAAAACTACATCGGCAATGACTGACAGCCAATGAGAGAGCAAGATACAGAGCAGCGGGGAGTTCGGGGAGGAGTTATAGACCACAATATCAGCAATATCAATATCACAATATCTCCCCAACCATTTCCTCCTCCATATTCTTCTTTTCTTTTTCTTGTTTTCGCTGCAAATCAGCGCACAGGCAATTCGTACTGCAAACTTCTTGCGGGCTACCATTTTTAATAATAAACCCAGTCTCACGTGAGAACTCTGGTCTTGCACGCTGGATATCGCGTTGTTTCCTTGTCACATCTCACGTGTGTTTGGTTGTGAAACGTTGTTTGCATGCCCGACAGAGTTGTCAGCGATTCTTCCTATTGTAAAGTCATGCAGTGTGAAACCTTCTGTCGCCGATCCATCGTGCAGTGTGAACACAGCAGCGACTGAATGCTGGCCAAGATAGTCATGCAGTGTGAAAGGAACAATGACCCGACTACTTTGAAAATCGTGCAGTCTGAACTCGGCTTAACAGAGCTATCACACCAGAGTTCATTTTAATTGAACCAAACCTGCCAAGTGTGAACACACCCTTAATCAAGATTAAAAATGGTCTTGGTTTAGACTAGTGGGCGTCTACCAGCCTTGTTCAAAAAACCAGCATATGCTGGTTAGGTATGTTTTGAAGCATAGCAGCTGGTTTGAGCTGGTTTAAGCTGGTCCTTAGTTAGTCCTTAGTTGGTCATGAGCTGGTTTAAGCTGGTCAAGTGCTGGTCCTAAACTGGTCCTAAGCAACTAGCTCCAGCTCAGGACCAGCTTATAACCAGCTCAGGACCATAACCAGTGGGCTGGTAGACGCCCACTAGTCTAAACCAAGACCATTTTTAATCTTGATTAAGGGTGTGTTCACACTTGCCAGGTTTGGTTCAATTAAAATGAACTCTGGTGTGATAGCTCTGTTAGTGCGGTTCATTTGAGCTTATAAAATGTGTAAAGGAGTCAAAACAGTGGTAGGAATCACTCAGTCTCACACACACAAATGAAGATCTGTTGCAAGTAGACTCAGTTCTGATGCCTGTACCGAACGGGCAACATCACGACTATGACGAGAACAACTGGTATGCTTGAACGTTCTGTCATTTTAGGGTCACATCTTGTGACATCATGCCCTGTTTTTGGTTCATATTTCAGTCAACCCTCACCAGAGTTCATTTGAAAGCGTTGAATTGTTTGGTGCGCACCAGGATTCGAATGGCAGCGTTCATACTTATTCAAATGAACCACACAAACAATGCAATCGCACCAGAGTTCATTTTAATCCAAACAAAAATGCCAAGTGTGAACAAACCCTAAATGTGACCGCTGCCATTTGAAGCTACCTTTTCAGAGTCTGCTTTCAAACAAATTCTGGTGTGGTTCAATTAAAATATGAACATGAAAAAATTATTAAACCAGCCTAAGTTGGTCTTAGCTGGTTTAAACTGGTCTCCTGGCTTGGCCAAACTGTTTATTTTTGGGGGGTGAAAATGCCAAAAAAACATGTCATGTGCATGTAGTTTATCTTCATTTTGAAACTAGCATGGCCAAAATCCATTGCAAGTTTTTGTTTGTGCGTTCCTGTTGGGTGGCTCTCCATTACAATTAGAGTCTCTGTGTGTCTGCGGGATTCATCACTGGTATAGTGTGGCAGGAAAGGTCAGTCTCGTTCACCCCCTCAAATCAAACACTCATTAATATTCAATATGCAAATACGAGATCTCGCTCTTTCCAACCAAAGACTGTTTCGGCTTTGTCCATCCACCAGGACTGATTTCCAGAGTGGGATTTATGTCACTAAACCATTTGCTCAGATAGTGTAGTAAATATAGTCCACTATATGTGCACTTAATGTCTTAAACTATGAAAATCTCATAGTTTAATCTATATAAATATTATTGCATTTTAATGCTTCACATTTATTTTCAACATTTATTGTGTGCAAATATTTAAGCTAATTTACATAATTTTTCAGCTCTTTTTTTGATACCAAGGATACAATAATGTGTGTAAAGAGCTTGAGATGTGTAAAGCAAATGAGATAATATAACAGAATATTACCAATCAAGCTCTAATTTTGTTCAATTCTGTGAAATTAAGTATTTAATTGCGAGTTACAGTATGAAATTATTCTTTTTGAAAACAGCAGTCTTTCAGATAAAATTAAGTTCATATGTAGTGATTATTATAAGTTTATTTGACACATTTAAAACATGAAAGTGAAGATATTACACTGCAATTTTCAATTTTTTTGGTATAGGCTATATATTGCTTTATATATAATTTCTAGTTGTTTTCTGCAATACACTGGTGAATACAAAAGTTATTTCTGTTAACCAGAGGTGAATGCGATGCATTAAATAACCAAATTACTTGTTTTTGTTTTATGTCACAAGCTTAGATTTACAACATTAGACTTATCCTTTGCCCTTATCAGAAGTTACAGTAGCAAAAAACAGATTCTGTGCCTTAAGGCAAAAGAGAGACAGATAAAACTGTCCCGCCTCTTTTTGGTGTTTGGACGTCTCGGTGGCACCATTTTGTTCTCGTGATGTTTGCTTTTCCAACGACACTTGTGTCAACAATTATAACAGTTTCTCCGCAACCATTTCGCAACTAGCTGTGGATTGGTGGGATTTATTCATGCACCTTTCAGGATGTGGTACAGAGAGTCAAACAGGATGTTTAGCAACATAATTGTTGCAGCCCTGAAAAGATCAAGGAAATTAAAGATTGTGTTTTGACTAGGTTCCTTGTAATGTTGTTAAAACATCGATTTGAAGTTTCTTTTGTATTTTAAAAGAGTTTCAGGTGTTCTTTCATCTTATATCCTTTCAAGTCTGAGATAAATGGTGTTTAAACTCTTTGATATTTTACTTCATTATCGATCAGAGGTGTTTATTTACACTGTTTATCTCTCGTTAGCTGTCAAGCCTTTTTATATGCAGCTCATTTGCAAAACATGAGTATTTTATTTAAGCTGTTATGACTGCACTGTCCCCTGGCTCGTCACCTATAGTGACAGAACAAGGACTGAGAGAGACATAAATAGAAAGCAAGACAGATCGCAGTGGGTGGTGCAGGCGCAGTCTGTCGGGACGGGGTGAGGGCTGCGTATTTAATGGTTTGTCTGCACAGTGATAATTTAGACGCAGAGGCTCAACAGGGGGACGTGCTCTGCCATTCATCTTCATTTTAATTGGGAACATTTTGTGTTTGGTGTTTCTCAGCATTAATAAACCAAAAGCCCTGAGCTGTTTTGGTTAAATCTAATTAATGGCCTCAAAACAGGTGCGTTTGTGTCTCTGTGTGTGTTCCAGCGAGAGCAGAACAGACAGATTGGGTCTTTAATGAAGACAAATAGAGTAGAAACCTGATTTTTAGAATTTCAGGAGAAAATGTGAGTGGCACGTTCCTGTGTGAAACTCGCTGACACAATGTCAGAGCTTTGCTATGTGGTTACAAGGGTATTCTGGGTGGTTGCTAGGTAGCTACAGTAGTATAGGCAAAGTCCAAAAGAACCACTTTTAAGTATAATTCGGGTCCCTCTTTCAGTGTCTACGAGAATTTTTTTTCACTCATTTTAAGGCCAACGAACTGAAACTGATTTGAGATTTTATTCATTGTTTTGTGCCAGAATTTACACTTCAGTATGTGGGGCCCTTTTTTTTTCTCAAATTGTGTTTCATTAATTCCAAAATTCATTTTTTCACTCCCAGTTTTAAATGTTCTGGATTCCATTTTTAATAGTTTAATTAAATTTTAATAATCAAAAATTATGTCTAGTCAATTTTATTAAAAAAACCTTAACAATTTAATCATTTATTAAAATATTAACAATAATAATGCCCTTTAAAATGTTTTTTTTTTCCTTCAGAAATTCTGTTGTTTTCATTTTTTTGTGATTTAATACAAATTAAGTAGTCAGTAGTATATATATATATATATATATAATATTTCTGTCATAATTTCCTCAAGTTAAACTGAACTTTTATTTTGACATGCAAAGTTTGTAATTAAAGTCTTTTTGTGGATTAATATTCACAGACACTATAGTCCATATCACAATTTGATTAAGTATACAGCCATATTTTTAATTTATTAGTACAAATTTTTATACAGTAAAATTCCATTTTTATGGATTCCAAGATTCCGCTCACGTTTTCCGCATCACAGACATAATAGGGCCCTAAATATGAATAATATTAATAGTAATACTAAAATTTATACATATTTGTTTTGTAGGTGGCTTATTTATTTATTTGCAGTTCACTTTGGATAACAACAATGCCTGTAAGATAATGAAAAATGAAAAGGAGGGAAAACTGAAGAAAAACAATTCATTTTCATGGGAATGAAGGGCAGTTAAGATTTCATGAGGATAGTCATCAGGTATTTGCACAGAACATTGACTTTGACACTGACCTCTCAGGACCCCTGCCTCCCTGGGCAGCGTTACCAGTTGAATATTGATATTTTGCATAGTAGGTGCTCAGAACATTCCTAGCTGATTTCCAAACAACGATTTCCAAACATCAGCGGTGTCAGAAACTGTTTGATAAGAGAGAGGAATCTAAAAACCGGCTCTATCCAGTGTATTTCTTTTCCTAAATTGCTTGTTCCTTCCTGTAGGTGTGTGTGTGTGTGTGTGTGAGGCAGGACGGATTTGGCAGCGTCTTATCAGCAAATGCAGTCCGTGCCACAGTGACATGATGGCCGCCCATGCAGCTAATGTGACCAGCATCTCTCCAAAGTCACACTCTAAAGCTACCTGAACTCCAGTGGCTTGGCCACAGTACGCTACATATTTTTATTAACATGGGGGTGGACATCAATTTTTGGTGAGCTATCATACTGGGTTTATAATGTTATGTTTGGCTCAATAAATCAACAAAAGCTTAGCTTAAACTAAGTTTTTTTAAATGAGATTGGAAATCTTCGGTTTAAACCACGTTCACGCAAACCTGCCATAATAATCAAGCTCATGCAGTATGAATAAATCTTTCTAAATGTCACATAATAACTGTCTGACATTCTTAAATAGGCACCAAAGTAACCCTGAGATTAATAAAACCTGTTGCAAGTGCAGTCTCAAAATGACTTGGCATGGGGATTTAGTTTTTGGCACAAATATTTAAAGAGCAACAGAGAGAAGAAAGGAAAAAAAAAACCCCAAAAGCTTAGCACAGTTTTTTCCCACTTATTTTACTGAAAAAGAAAATCTTTTTTTTCCTGTGCTTAAAGGGATAATTCACACAAACTTTCAATTATGTCATTATTTTCTCATCCTCTTGCAGTTTTGAACCTGTATCACCATTTTTTCATCAGAAATGAAGAATATTTGCAAAATGTCCAAGCTGCTCTTTTCCATACAATAACAGCTCTCAAGCTCCCAAACAATAAAAAGCCAATTTTAAGCCATTCAGTATCTTTGTGTATAGAAGCCCATTTCTGCCACATAAGAAAAAAAATCATGCTTTGGTATATTATCATTATGACATAAAAAGTTTAAATTATGAGATACTAAGGGCTGTTTACTCAACACCGTTTTCAACTAAAAACTGAAAACTTTTATGCGTTTGGTTGTTCATTTACATGACAACAGCGTTTTGGGGGCCTGAAAACACAAACTTTTAAAAAAAAAACGATACCTTTATCATCTCTGTGTAAATGCACATTTGTGAACACGGTGACGTCATGTGCATGAATATTAGGTTCAGTCTATAGGCACATAGTGTTTCTTTACAATGTGACATCGCCAACTAGTGGCCTGGCATGAATAATGCAGCAATTTTAGACGTTTTCGAGGATCTGTGTGAATGGGGATCGTTTTGACAACGTTGTCATCTGTATGCAAAAAGTTAATGATAAAAAGTTAAAATGTTGGTTATAATTTTAGCTTATTATGTCATAATTATAACTTTTTGGGACAGATTTAGCAGCTTGCACCAGCGCAAACCCTCTTTGGGCATTAAAAAACTACTGTCAGGATTTACTAAAGACACGCAGTGAAAAATTGGCACTGAAAAGGTGTGGACAGCGTTATTTTTGTGGTTGACCTTATTGCAAATGCATTTGTAGAAGTTTCCCATTCAACGCAAAATCTACGGGAGGAAAGTATTTAAATGAATCATGCAAGGTGATTTATTAAGCTTTGCGCCATTATTACCACCCCCAAAAAAGCATGTCTTAAACCAGAGACTAATTTGCAGTGTTCTTGGTAGATTGTGTTTGTCATTATGGAAATGATCCAGCTGCATCTGTGTTTTTTAATTTGTGCATCATCCATAGATCATACGCAGAACTTTCCGCTCCCATCGGCGCTTTTCTGGAATTGCGCTCTCACACCAATTAGTTTAGTGAATCTGGCCCAAAATCTCATCATTTTGACCTTTTTGATGACTTTATATCTCATAATCTTAACTTTTTTCTATGTAATATATGTAATAATTTTGAATTCATTTTTGATCTCATTATTGTCTTTATGTAAATTTCGACTTGTCATAATTGTCATTTTATTTCATAGTTTCGATATATTTTATTTCATAGTTATGACTTAGTATGCCATCATTTTAAGTTTTTAACTCATGATATGATTTACCAAAGCATAATTTGTATTTTTTAATGTGGCGGAAATAGGCTACTATATTTGTGTGAGAAACATACTGCAAATTATTCAGAGAAAATCTTCTCTTTTCGATCTGTTTCTCACACAAAGCAATCGTATGGATATGTTAGACAAACTTCTCAGTTTGAAGGTCATGGAAATGCTGTGTCATGGAGGGTGAGTATATAATGATGTCGTCAATGTAAACGAAGCATATCTTACCTCTTAACTCTCCTAAGACAGTCTCCATTAACCTTTGGAACGTTGCTGGAGCGTTTTTTATTCCGAAGGGCATAACGTTAAACTCAAATAGCCCAGAGGAAGTGATGAGGGCAGTTTTCGACTTGCTTGCTGGGTCCATCATTACCTGCCAGTAGCTGCTATTTAAATCTATAGTGGAGAATATTTAATATTTTTTTTTATGGTGCTTTTGTCCTTTTTACTTAGCTTCAAAATACATGAAATATAAGTTTTATGGTATTTTTGTTGTGCTTTTTGTCATCCATTGTACCAAAAAGAGAAGCTTGGACATTCTGCCAAACATTTTCTTTTATGTTCAATGAAAGAAAGAAATTACAGGTTTGAAACGACATGAATGTGAGAATTTTATTTTTTCTCTCTTGAACTAACCCATGTTGTTGCATTTAGACTACCCTGATCACAGGAAATGGGGAAGGGCAGCAGAGTTTGTTGGAGAGAGTGGCAAGCACATCTAACAAGGCATCCCTCTGACAAGGGCAGTGAAGTTGGCTGTGCCACGGCTGTCGCTTGTAGGAAGCTGATACAGACGCACACACGAGGTGCCCAGCGGGGAGAATGTCAGCTCAACTAACAGAGAATGACAGTCACCAGTGCCGCCGGATCACACATCAAGACGCACTTCAGTGCACGTTTCCGGCTCGCTGTCTATTAGTGCGCGTGGGTAGGCAAACTGGTGCCATGACTGTGAATGTGTATCTGTCTATGCAGTATGTCAACGTTAACACCTATTATTAGGCTTTACACATAATCCTTACATGGTATTTGGTATGAACTGCACGTTTAAAATGATAAAAACGGTACTGTATCAATTATCACCCTAAACATCTGAAAATGTTCAGTGTGTGTTTCTGGCACAAGGCTTTACAGCCCTTAGAATAAATATATCTTCTGATCATAAATAAATAAGGAAGTATATTTAGGCTGGTCTGACTTGCTCCTTGTATACATTCGCATGCTAATTGGCAGAGCAAATCTTTCATGACACTTTGAACAATAGCAGATGCTCCAGTGAGTCACAGGTCAAGGCCTGCACTGTCATGTGATCATTACGTTTGTGCAATCTTCAGATAATTCTCACAAACAGACCAAGAAAGAAAATGACATTTTCAGTGTATTGACTGTTTTGTACATCTTTATAGGTGTTTTTACGCACTTTATGCTGAATGTTCCTGCAGGATCAAATTTCTTTCTTTTCTTTTTAAAAACTTAATGTCAACCAATATAGATAGATAGATAGATAGATAGATAGATAGATAGATAGATAGATAGATAGATAGATAGATAGATAGATAGATAGATAGATAGACACAGTAGAAAAAGTTAGGGTTGAAAAAGTCATCAGTCTCCTGATTTAATACATCATAGAGCCACCTTTTACTTTAATTACAACCATTAATCTTTTTGGATATGCCTATACTAGCTTTGCACACCTAGATTGGGGAATATTTGCCCATTTTTCCTTGCAGAATTGCTCAAGTTCAGTCAAATTCTGTGGTGAACAGCAATAGACTGCTCTCTTCAAGTCAATCCATAGATTTTCTATTGGATTTAAGATTTTCTATTGGATTTGCTTTTTGCCAAATATAGTGCTGAAATAAAGAGGCCTTTCCTGAAAAGTGCTCATTTACGCTACGCAAAAATACACCTGGAAGACTCTGATCCCATCAGGGAAAAGGTGCTATGGTCTGGTGAGACCAAAATTGACCTTTTTGGACTGTATTCGAAGTGCAAACATAGCGCTTGGACATATATATAATATTTATAATGTATATGTGTATGCTGAAATTTGTAATATTTAAATATTTAAAGCCATTGTCATTCATTCTTTTCAATTTTTCAGTTGTTTTTGCATAAATTAGGCTTACACTTTACATCCTCCATGTATTGCTAGAAAAACTGACATAATGAGATTGTGAACCATCCCTTGAATATGTGGCTTTCACCAAACCCAAGAAAGCAGCCGAGACATCCATTTCCACTCCGAACCGCTGTCCTCATTGCTTTCATCTTCGGTCTTCTCTCCCTCACCTAATTTTATCTTTAATTGGGTCTGGGGATTTAAGAAAGATCTAGTTTCTAGATGTGAGCTTGAACAGCTTGCTTAGGTTGATTGTCAGCAGGCCATGGATTGCATTTCCCCAACTGAGCTTTCGGCCAGATGAGCTAATCAGCGTATGGGGCGGCTCATTACAAAAATGACACTGAGCAATTTGAATCCATAGCTTTTTCTTTTGAGGTCTCAAAGTGATTGCAACACACAGGGAGATGAATCTCAGTAGAACAAACCAACTGCATGTTTGTCTAGACTAACAAGAGCTTTGCTTTCCATCCATAATAGCCTTGTGGGCAGCATGCCGACATATAGCGCTGTTGCGCTTTGGGCGACCCGAGTTCGAGTTCCAACACGTGAACCTTTCCCGATCCTGTCCCCCTCTCTTTCTCCCACTTGACTTACTGTCCTATCATAAAGGCCTGAAATTTGCATTATGAACATATTTTTATTTTGTAAAAAAATACTTTTATTTTTTATTAAATTTATTGATTAATTTTATTTAATATTTATTTCATTTAAATATGGTACAATTTGTTAAAGAGCACCTCCTTTAATGCTCATTAGTTCATGTCTTGTAGTAAGGGTTTTTGTTTTTTTTAGATTACAAAATTCAATTCGAGCAACGGTAAATGTGAACGCATCTTTATTTATTTATTTTAAAAAAAATGCCAAAATATGATTCAATAGTGTGTGTATTTAGGGCAGATAAAACAATAGCTATAAGACTAGATGAGTAAAGTTTGATGACAAACTTTGATGTTGGCTTGACAATGCATTGTCTGAAAGTTTGAAATAATTTTGAAAAGCTTGAAAATGTAAGATTTTACTCAAAGAAGTCAATAAAAATTTGTTAACATGTTCTAACACACTGCTAGCATGTTTTAGCAAGTTTGCTAACATGTTTAGCATGATTTTGCATGTTGCAGGCATGTTCCTAGCATGAATTAACACATTGCTAGCATGTTTCTATAGGGCTGCACGATTGATCTGAAATTAAACCGCACACGATTTGGCAATGGCTGCGATTATTTTATGCACAGCTTGTCAGAGCTGTACGGCTCTGTGATCAGTAGAGTTAATGCTGCTCCATCTGAAAGCCAGAGGGCGCTCATACGCAGAAACTCCAAATATGCCCTGCTGCAGAAGTAGATAACACACTTCATTCCAGGAAATGCCTATGGGCATCATACTATCGCTGTAGCCCGAAGTTGCATTGTAAAAAAAATTCAAGGGGGATGGTGTGGTCTTCAGAGAGAGACATTTTTATTTATTGGTTTAAAGAGTAGTAAAATAGGCATTATTCATTAAATTATTTATATCATTGTAGTATTGGAGTGACAAGCACACTCTCTCTCACACACACAATCCATCCCTTTATATAGGCTACCTAAAATGGTGCCTTTGGAGGGCACTGAAGTGTTTAATCATTAAAAACATATATTTTTAATGAACATAACTCTATAAATGAGTTCCAAATGACACACGAGAGGCGGGTCACATGTGGCGTGGAATGATGGCACTTGGGCGGACCGCTCCTGTTTACCAGATCTGAGCCACAAGTAGGCCAAACAAGTTTCTTTAACTTAACTTTTTCAGTTATCTTTTTACATTGACTCAGTTAAGTTGTATTTACATAGAATTTTAAGTGTTTCAACTTGAGAAATTTAGTTATTTGAACTTGTAAAGTTTAGTTGGAATAACTTTACGAAAGTAAAGTGAACTTACTTTTTTAAGTTTTCAATACCACAGCTCATGTTCATTTAACCTAATTTGACTTATTTCTTAGTCATTATTTCTTGCATTGTTGAGATTTATATTTCTCGTAAAAGGGTCTATGGTTGGAAAATTGCTTGTGAAGCCCTGCAGCAGTCAATCTGAAACTTTCACATGCACACCCACTGAAGCTAAGCAGGGTTGAGCTTGGTCTAGATGTGAGATCTCTTGGTAGACTGGGTAGCTGCGGGAAGTGGTGTTAGAGAGGCCTGTCGGTCCTAACACCCCAGTACAGTCACAATAAACTGTACTGTATAAAGGCTGTCACCCTGGTGTAAAATAGTCCATACAGCACACCACATACCACCCAACGCCCCAGTACAGTCGCGATAAACTGTACTGAATAAAGGGTGTAACCCTGGGGCAAAAATGATCCCTAGATCACATACCATGCAGGAGGTTAGTTAGTTTCTGTGATGTAAAGCTGAATTTTAATCAGCCATTATTTCAGTCTTCAGTGTCACATGATCCTTCAGAAATCATTCTAATATGCTGTTTTATTATCAGTGTTGGAAACAATTGTGCTGCTTAATATTTTTTGGAACCTGTGATACTTTTTCTTAGGAATCATTGATGAATAAAAGGTTAAAAAGAACAGTATAAGCCTTTACTATCACTTGTAATCAGTTTAACATATCCTTACTGAATAAAATTATTAATTTTGCTTTCAAAAAAGAAAGAGTTCTTTTATGAGAGTTATATATTGTTACAAAATATTTCTATCTGCAGAAAGATTTCAATACACACCATGTTTTAAATGTATGTCTGTAACCTGTGCAGTCTGAACCGCTCCAAGCGGAACTATAAAATATATAAATAGATAAATAATAGCAATAATAATAATAAAACACTAATCCATGCATCACCTGAAGTGTATGTGTATTTAATTGTCAAAATATTTGGTATCAGAACAAAATTTCATGAAGACATATATTCACATTTCATTTTCACAACACACTTTACAAAAAAAAAAAAAAAAAAATTGTGATTTTCTCCTTTGGTGATTCTGCTTGTTAACATCAGGTGTCTTCAATAAAGGTCAATCATCACTCAATTAATCTCTTAATTATCTCATTAACTTTAACACTGCTTCAGTGGGTGGAATAAAAATATGGCAGGACTTTTACTTTCTGACCCCTGGACTTTCCACCTCTGCCTAAAGGAACAAAACCGACCATCATATAAATCTTGTAACGAAACAAAACCAAATGTCTTTGAAATCTCGTAAAATAACAAACACAGCACGAAAGACCTGTATTTATTCCAAAAGTATCTGTATGGTCTGTTTCCTGAAGGATCCGCTCAGCTCCATCATAACCCACTCAAGCTTGAGGATATTCCTCTAATCCGCTTGCTTCACTCTCTCCTCCACACTACAATAACTTCCAGTGCCATAACCTATTTACTGAACCTACCAGGGGTCCAGTGCTTTCTAAGTAATTTACAATCTCTTTTCTATGGGTTTTAGACAGAGAACTGTAAGAACAGGGTAGGATTTAGGCCTTTACTGCAACTGAAAAAATGACATCATGCCAAATTTCTCCTGTCTTCTCCTTCTGCTCTTTTCCTATTTATTTGATGAATGGGTCAAAGTGCTTGCGCGCACAGGGTGGTTTGTTCCTAAATGTTATAGAGACCACTCATCACACTTGTACAGGCTCTTTGTGACCCAAGTGAGTGAAGAGCCTCTAATTGCTTATAATTTTAGCATGATGCAGAGCACAATTACATGCCGACCTCTAAGGTGTTTGAAAACTGCCACTCTCACTTGCATCTCACTGTGATTCAGTGCACTACTCTCTATTTGTCCACTAACAAACATCACAGGAGAATTTTGTCATTCTAGGTCATGAACATCGCCATTTCGAGCACATCTCAAATGATGTACTTGTGTTTAATAGCATTCTGTAGTGGAAATAACAATGATGGACATTATGTTATAAAATGGCAGATTCCTTTGTCATGCTATTCTGGCATTTAGCAACATGTTAAATCATGTTAGCAATCTTAAAACATGTTAACATTTAGTCGATTCATGCTAAAAAACATGATAAATCATGTTAGCAATGTGCTAATTCATGTTAAAAGGTTAGTTTACCCAAAAATAAAAATTCTGTCATTTATTACTTACCCTCATGCCGTTCCACACCCGTAAGACCTTCGTTAATCTTCAGAACACAAATGAAGATATTAGTTAAAATCCGATGGCTCCGTGAGGCCTCCATATGGAGCAATGGACACTTCCTCTCTCAAGATCCATAAAGGTACTAAAAACATATTTAAATCGGTTCATGTGAGTACAGTGGTTCAATATTAATATTATAAAACGACGAGAATATTTTTGGAGCGCCAACAAAACTAAATAACGACTTATTTAGTGATGGCCGATTTCAAAACACTGCTTCAGGAAGCATCGGATCACAGATGAATCAGTGTGTCGAATCTGCTGTTCGGAGCGCCAAAGTCACGTGATTTCAGCTGTTGGCAGTTTGACACGCGATCTGAATCATGATTCGACACACTGATTCATTTATGCTCCGATGCTGAAGCAGTGTTTTGAAATCGGCCATCACTAAATCACGGAGCCATCGGATTTCAACTAAAATATCTTAATTTGTGTTCCAAAGATGAACGAAGGTCTTACGGGTGTGGAACGGCATGAGGGTAAGTAATAAATGACAGAATTTTCATTTTTGGGTTAACTAACCCTTTAAACCAGGGGTACTCAACAGGCGGCCCGTCAGCATTAAATTTGTGGCCCGCATCATGCTACATATAAATGTATTTTTATTATAATTTGCGTCCAAAATTAGCGTGAATATTACTTCGTTTTTTTACACGTACACTAGGGTAGGCGTACAGTGCGCGTGACGCTGTAATCAGCAGAGAACGCGTATAGTGTACGCGCGCAGCACAGTTTTTCTAACCGCAAAGAACAATATAAACTGAAGGCACTTTGCACGCGCGCATTGAATAGTTTTTGCACTAATTTAGTTTGTCCACAAGGTGTCAGCACTGAAACGGGCTGTTGTTTCAGTCTGAAAAGAAACGGATAAAACAGAACAAGACTAACAACAAACACAATAGCCGACCGTGTTGAAGAGCGCTCGTTTGAGGGGATTAAAAGATACCAGCAACTCTAATTTTAAACAAGTACAAAGACATTTTATTGTAACTATTTGAGCGAAAAAGACTAGACAAGCATGAATCTCTCTAGTGCGCATGTGTCGAGCACTTGTGTTCGTGAACGCCATCAAAGGCTCGAGACTGTGCGCGCAAGTAAAAAACAAAGTAACCTTATTTTTCCATGATGAAATGCAGTTGACATTCCTCAAACTTTGCAGTGTGTAAGTTGCCGAGCATCATGAAAAACAAACCTTTTATTCTTAATGTCAATGTGTTATAAACAGAAAGCAAGCAGCGCTCCCATTAAAGATCTGTCATCACATCATTGAGCTCACGGAGAATATCTTATTTATCATGTTTACAACGTTGGTTATAGTTAGATAATTCATGAGATTGTGATTGAACATAAAAAAAAAAAAAAAAGATTTTTGGATTCTTACCAAATTAAAAGGTAATAATAATATAAATAATAAAACGTTTATTCTCTGAGTATAAATAGGTGCTATAAAAAGTGTTAAAAAGGTGCAATGGAGTATAAAAAGACTATAATAGAGACTATAAAAAGTGCAATGTTTTCGTCTTACGGACAAACTCTCATCAGCCAGTGAACAACAACCAGACCTTAAATTTCTTGTGAAAAGAAATGAAATAAGGATGAATAAGGAATGAATAAGGATTTCTTTTCACCAGTTCTTGTTTTTCTTTATGCATTTGTACATTAAGAATACAGCAAGACAAGCTATTAATAATTTTTTTAAATGCCATTTATCATGTTAAGTAACACTTTAAAAAGGACACCATACTATTAAGACTTAGCTAGATAATAAACTGCACTTTTAGTAAATAAACAGTAAAACTACAAATATTGTCTTAAGTAGGCCTAAAAAGTCTTACGATCCAAGTTATAACTTGTGGCCTTTCACGTTTCATTTGGTTGAAATGCGGCCCTCTTGGCCTCTGAACTTGAGTACCCCTGCTTTAAACACATGCCTGCAACATACTAAATAATACTAGCAACATGTTTAAACATGCTAGTAATGTGTGTGAAGTATGGCACCCAATGCTAATCCATCTGAAAGTACTGCGAGTTTGAGTCACTTATAATGTGCATTTGAAAAAGCAACACTCGTCAAACATCTTTCCAAACATGAGAAGCATTTAATAACATCTTGTCCAACAAAACACAACATTTACTCCAATGAATCAGTCAGAAAAGTTCAAATTAGCTGTATTTACATTCATAGGGATATCCGTTCAATTCTGTTATAACATATTGAGTGACCTTCTCAATTTATTTGTCTTTCCTGGAAGCAGTTCAGATTGGGGTGCTAGACGAAGCCCCTCAGCATCTTAAAGCATACCGTAAGACTGCAGTTCCTTGATGAGAACTGTTTTCTTGACATCATAGAAGACCTTGCGGATGTTGTCGGTGTCCGTTGCACAGGTAAAGTGTTTGTAAATTTGCTTCCGTACTCCATTTTCACGGTTTGAAGCTTCTTTAAGGTACAGATCACTGATGTAGTCCATCGCTTCATCCTTGTTTCGCTTTTGGCCTGGGATCATAATAGGGTGGAGTTGGAGAACATTGAGATAAAAGACAAGGAAAAGGGAAATAAAATTCAACCAAAATTTTAATTTGTGAAAAAAAGAAAGAAAAAAGAACTTCGAATTTCACCATGGAAAACTAGTTTATTGATATTAAAGGCAGTTTCCATGTATATGGTACACTTTGTTTTTTGTTTTTACATTAGAGGAATTTTTTTAAAACAATTAGAAATGCCAAACTACTTTTGGTAACACTTTATTTTACAGTGTCCTTGTTACACATTACATGTAGTTACTATAGTAATTACTATAAATTGTGCATAATTACATGCAACTAACTAGAGTAAGTAGGCTACATGTAGTTAATTATTATTACTCAGAACTTAAATGTATAATTACACTGTAACATAAACATCTTAAAATAAAGTTTAGCCCTATTTTTATATAACATATCTAAGTATTTTTTATGGCCTACCGAGAAGATAAGTGAATAATCTCATTTAATTTTCTCAATTTTTATACAAATTGTAGTTTTAACTACATTCAAGGTCAAAAACTTCAACCCTGTTACCCAAGTTATTGTAAAAAAAAAAAAAAAAAAAAATGTTGTTCAGTACCTAAAATGTAGTCCCAAAAATGTAGTTACTGAGTAACAGCTTCATTTAGGCTTAATTTGCAACCCTGTTACCCATTCTTTTTTTTTTTAGTTTTTAAAATTTAATGTTTATTTCATGTTTATTGGTAGGAAATAACACAAGCCGCACCAACACATTGTACTCAAATAGTTTTTAGACACAATTTAAATATAATTTATTGGAAATAGGGTATTTTAGTACATTTTGGGCAAATTTTGGTAACACTGTAGCAAAACTCACAAGTTACATACACTGTTAGACCTTAGCATTAGTGATGAACACTTGCTGTTAACAAGCAGAATCACTGAAAAGAGGAACAAGAACAGAAAAAATAGGAGCAGAAACACAAGAACTACAACTGTCTTCCAGCCATTACACATTATTAAACTCATTACTGACCTGTTTAACTTTATTTCTACAGAAGATCTTATTGAGAATTAACAAAAGTTTAGATGTTGATGTTTTATCGAAACTGTTTGGTTTGTTGTTACCATTGAGGAGAATAGTGTTTGCTTTAGTTGAGCTCTTGACCCTTGACTTTTTTAACATCAGTTTTTTTTTTTTTTTTTTCTCTGGCTGCTTAAACTATTTTTGCAAGTCATATTTGTTATGGCAGAAACAAATGTGGAGAAAAAAAATCATTGAGTGTCACATAAATCACATGGTCTCTTGATTCACTGAACTCATACTGTGACACACAGATATCAAAAATCAAGACATCAATCTCAACAATGTGGGCAATAATAAAAAAACATTCAGCTGCATAATTTATTCTGCAGTGCATGCTGGGAGTTTTGTACTATGCTGGCACCCAGCATGAATTGCGACATTAAACTTTTGAATGTCACCATTGTTGAGATTCATATTCTGATTGTTGATGTCTCTGCTGTCCAAGGTAAGCAGGAGCTCGAAATATTTTATGCAATATAGGACTTCAATATTCTTCCAAATAACTGATTACTGAAATGTTGCTGGTTCTTACGCTGTTGAATCACAAAGTATAATCAATAAATATAAAATACCCATTCAATCAAAAAAGAGATCAATGAATTAGACAAGTCCAAGATGATTACAGCATCATCACAACAGCCAAAAAAAGTGATCAACTTCATGTTGTCTTTTTCCTGCCAAAACAAATGTGGGTAGCACTTTATTTTACAGTCCTGTTCCCCATGTACATACTATGTACTTATTATAGTAATTGCAATAACTGGGTAATAACTAGGTACTAACCCTGAACCTACCCCTAAACCTTACCTTAACCAATGTAGTTACCTTATATTACCCAGTACTTTCTTAGGCAAATACACTGTAACTACATGTAAGTGCACGTACTGTAAAATAAAGTGCAACCCAAATGTGTTTTATAAACACTCAGTTACAGCAGCCAGAGAAAGCTAATGTTAAAGAGTCAAGAGCCCAACTAAAGCAGACACTGGTCACCACGATGGTGACTGCAAACTTCAATAAATTTTTATTTTCAATAAAACATCAACATCCAAATCTGTTCATTCTCAACAAGAACTTCTGTACATGTATGAAAGAAATAATGTCAAACTGGTTTGTGAACTGGTTTCACACTCAGTGTGGCTGAAGTCAGTTGTAGTTCTCATGTTTCTGCTCATCTCTTTTCTTTTTTTCTGGTCTTGTTTCTCTGTCCTTCAGTGATTCTGCTTATCAGGTGTTCATCAGTGTCTGAATTCACTCACTTCTTTACATTCACTCTGTCAAGTGTACTATATTAGTGAACTTTCTCAAAAATGACAAATATTACCCAGAATGCATTGTTTACTACAGTCTATTACTGTTTTAATGGAAAATGGGTTGGTACTGTCAGAATTTGGCCATTTTTTACAGCAAGGTTTAACAGTGTATAAAATGAATAGAAAATAAATATGTAAAATGTAGTTTTTACCTGTATTTGTAATTTTGTACTCTATTCATGGAAAATGCCTCATATCTAGTTTGATGCTGGTGATGATTATAAACATAAATATTAGCCTTAAGTAAAATTTCCAGTTTATGTTATAATAATTCAGGACATAATGATAATTTTTCTTTTATTTCTCATTAATTATAAACTTATTATTGTAAAACAAAATCTTTCCCGATTGATTCTCAGTCAACACACTAATATTAGAAATGATTTCTAATTTTAATGACAGCAGATGGACTGATTGGATTCATTTAAATGCTTAAATGACAATTTAAGCATTTTGTATGTATTAATACTAAATGAATATATTTTCCAGTGCAGTTTTATACTTATACTATACACAACAAATAGACCATCAGAACTTTCAACTTTTATATACATCATACAGTAAAACTTTATTTTAGAGTCCTTGTTACATGTACTTACGTAGTAATAACAATAGATTATGCAGATTTTCATGCAATTAATCCTAAACCAAACCGTATAAGTTCAATTATTATTACTCAGTACTTAAATATATAATTACACTGTAACAACGACACCTTAAAATAAAGTGTAACCTATCATACTGTATATAAAAAACAATTCACACATTTTATAACAACTTAAACGTGTATTACAGGACAGTAACAATATAAGCTCCATTTTGAGAGATTATATTGCTCTAACATAATATAATTTGTAATGAAAATGCTGTTTTAGATTACAAAAATAAGCAAAATAGAAACATTTCCACTTTAAGGCCCCAACTTACATTTGGTTTTTGCTTGTGTGATAAAAATAGTAGCTCAAGTTACATAAAGGAAATATTATTTTCTTTTAGGTCCTTTTTGAAAAGAAAGCAGTGCAGTGACTCTCCACCCTCTTGCTCTATTTAAGTAATCAGTAAAGTCAAATATCAGATCTTTGTATGTCTCAGGTCAGTCTCACCGGCAGCTACAGTGTTGTATTCTTCTCGCCTCCCCCTCGAAACCAGAACTTGCTGAAAATCTTTCAGCTGTATACATGTATATGACAACTTCCTCATACTTTCAGAGTGATGTCACTTTAAGCAGGTGAGTAGACGGTGTCAAGAATCTACAGAAGTTTCTTTTCCCCCAAAAATGACAAAACAGAAGTTGGTATATAAGAATAGATGAAGCAAAGACTAAGAAAAGACAAAGAAAAGCATAGAGGGTGCACAAGGAAAAATAATTCAAGTCATCATTTGTGCATCCCTCCAAATTAATTTTATTAGACTGGCTAAAACTGCTGCTTCATGGGCTGCTCAGAGCACTCCGTATTCCTGCAGAGACTTGATCAGGACAGTGTCTTTTACGTCACTAAAAACCATCCGGATGTTATTGGTGTCCGTTGCACAGGTGAAGTGAGGGTAGATGTTTTTGCACTCCTTTGACTCAGTATTCACAGCCTTCTGTTTATACATCTCTCTGATGTAGGTCTTGGCATCTTGCGCATCCCGCTGTTTGCCTGAGGGTGGCACCAAACCACAGAGGAGGGGAGGGGTTAGTACAAGCTTAGAAGTTAAGAGTGATTGAACTGGGAGGAGCACATGCAAATTAAAGAGGCGGGAACAATGAGGTAAGCAAAGAGAGACAATCTGACTAAGCAAACATTTTTAAAATCACTATTGTTAAGAGCTTCTGCTTGAGAATTAATATTTAACCCTTTTAGAGTCAAAAGAGCTCAAAGTTCGTTTGTATTAAAGGGACAGTTCACTCAAAAATGAAAATGCTTGTCATCTTATACTGACCCTGTATGACTTTCTTTGATCAAAAATAATTTGATTATTTCAACGTTTATCTGATCAGATATAACTGAAATTATTTGATGTATTATTATTTATATAACATAAATATTTTTAATATAATATATATAAATTACAGTATGTATGCACTGCATATATACTGTATGTGTGTGTATATATATATATATATATATATATATATATATATATATATAATGAAGTGAGGCATACTGTCTTTATGAATTTAACCATAACAACTAGGCTGTCTATCTTTAAATCTCAAAGATGGAATTACCCCTTTCAGGGATTCTGTTGCACAAATGCACAAAATTGTCTATTTTTTGGTTGCCGTTGGTAACGGGGTAGAGGTCGAGAGATCTAAAGCGATCAAACTGGGGCCATTTGCACAAATAGTGCTCCATATCAGTGTTAAGGAACTATATCCATCCTAAACCATCTTCTGTGGAAAAAAAAACCCTGTTCCAACGGCTCTATCAATTCTGTTTCCTACATACTCCCATCCTAAAGGGCAGTTGTTAGTGTGCAAACACTTCTTTCCATACCTCCAAAGCCTGAGAAATAACTTTTTAAGTCTGACGTCTTGATCTTTTCCTCCAGGATGTCCATCTTGTTTAGGAAGAGGATGATGGAAGCGCTGGCGAACCACGGCGAGTGGATGGTGGTGTAGAAGAGTGACAAGCTTTCTTTCATGCGGTTCTGGAGCCGGAGAGAGGAAGCATTCAAAGTAAAAGTTAATCAAATGATATAGACTCTAGGTGCTAGAGAGATTACGCAATTTATCAGTGCTGCATGTGAAGAGAACAGGACGGAGCATTTCAGGGCATGTGTAAACGTCAAATGATAGAAAGTGGATCTGTCAAGAAATGGCCAGGTCATGTTTCACCTCAGTGTAAACAAAAAATGTGTTTGCCTAAATACATAGTTCAGTCATGATACTCTTCCAAGCAGCTGATTGGTTATCTTAAAGCTGACTGCTTTGGCCAATCGATCTGTTTGTTCTGTTTGTCGTAACCTACTTATTTCCGTCCCTAACTGGCTCAACTCAGTGCAGCGCGCCATAGGAATTTTCCTAGCCCTCCGCCCTCCCCAGCACCACCTGCCTAGATCTGCTAGGGGATTCTCCCTACTTTCCTTGAAGCAGAGTGCATTGCATCATTGTATTCACGTGCATGTTTCGGCAGTAGCCTTCACTCAAACAGCAGCAGTGTAGCAGATCCAGTCCGCGAAGACTATGTACATTTAATTCTTATCAATAAATGTTTTTTTGAACCACTGAAATGTTTTGCATTGTGGTATTATTTTCATGACAAATAAAACGTGTCAGTAGCCTATTTTAATATGAAAAAAATCTCATTCTCATTACTATTATACAAAGAAAATATTATTTAAATTGTATTTGTAAAATCTTGGTATTTCTTATACTGAATTTAAAGTTGTCATGAAATGGAAGATGCGATTATCTTTTCTTAAAGGTTCCGTTTTTCATGTTTTTTTGAAGCTTTGATTGTGTTTATAGTGTGCAATATAACATGTGTTCATGTTTCGCGTGTAAAAAACACAGTATTTTTCACATAATTTACTTATCTGTATACCGCTGTTTCCACTGTCATAAAAACGGGCTGATGACTTCCTTGTTCTATGAAGTCCCTCCTTCAGAAATACGTAACGAGTTCTGATTGTGCCAGCGGTTCCTGTGTTGTGATTCGACAGCAGTTTAGCGCATCTTGCCCGGAAAGGTCACGCCTCTTACCATAACGTGGAGATACACGCGCTCAGTGTTATTGTAAACATGTCTTTAATTTTACCCTATCAATTTGAGCTGGAATCAGACCCGGTGATTGGACTGCGGGATGAAAATAACAGCGTTTCGACGACATGGCGATAAACACACTCTACAAACGCAACTCTTGTGTATTCCTGTGGGCGGAGGTTAGTCAAAAAACTGTTTTAGTGACGTCATTAAAGAAGGAAGTAGAGGGATGTAGTCCAAACTGGCCGTTCGATGTAGGCGACTTCTGTTAAATAAAATATCTCTACGAAGAACGGGACTTTTAAGAAATTGCCCATTTCCATGGTCACTTTAATTTATGATGATTTTATTTTTATTTAAAGGTCCCGTTCTTCGTGATCCCATGTTTCAAACTTTAGTTAGTGTGTAATGTTGTTGTTAGAGTATAAATAAAATCTGTAAAAATTTAAAGCTCAAAGTTCAATGCCAAGCGAGATATTTTATTTAACAGAAGTCGCCTACATCGAACGGCCAGTTTGGACTACATCCCTCTACTTCCTTCTTTAATGACGTCACTAAAACAGTTTTTTAACTAACCTCCGCCCACAGGAATACACAAGAGTTGCGTTTGTAGAGTGTGTTTGTCGCCATGTTGTCGAAACGCTGTTATTTTCATCCCACAGTCCAATCACCGGGTCTGATTCCGGCTCAAATTGATAGGGTAAAATTAAAGACATGTTTACAATAACACTGAGCGCGTGCATCTCCACGTTATGGTAAGAGGCGTGACTTTTCCGGGCACGGTGCGCTCAGAGCTGTCGAATCACAACACAGGAACCGCTGGCACAATCAGAACTCGTTACGTATTTCTGAAGGAGGGACTTCATAGAACAAGGAAGTCATCAGCCCGTTTTTATGACAGTGGAAACAGCGGTATACAGATAAGTAAATTATGTGAAAAATACTGTGTTTTTTTACACGCGAAACATGAACACATGTTATATTGCACACTATAAACACAATCAAAGCTTCAAAAAAACACGAAAAACGGGACCTTTAAATAATGATAATCTAATTTAATACAATTATTACATTAATGTAATGCAAAAATAAATCCCTTCAGTTTTAAATTAAACTAAGTATCTCCATTATGCTACTATTTATTGTACTGAATTTTAATTTATCATGGGAAAAAAATCATGTGTCTAGACTAGATGATTTTCATAACTGAACAAGTGTTATTTTAGTATTACTCATAATGCTAAAGTAATGTTAATACGTACTATAGTATTTATATACTATTATATTGTTTTTTAATATTTTAAATGATATATTTTTTTTCAGTTTTAAATTTATTTTAAGTTTAGTAATTTTTTTTGTGCTTTTGTCATTTCTATTAGTTTTTATATATTTAGCTTTATTTTATATCAGTTTTAGTAATTTTAGTTCTTTGATGTACTAATTTTTGTTTAGGTTTTTAAGTTTAAGTTTTTCATCTAATGTTTGTATTTTATTTGATTTCAGCTTTATTTCAACTAACAAACAGTATTTTAGTTTGTATACTGTAGTTTTAGTTAACAGTACTGAATTACATGCCACAGTGTCACAATGGAAAAATAAGTTAAGTAAATTTATTTGTTTCTTTAAATTTACAGTGAAATATGACTCAGGACTCGGGAGAAACTGACCCTAGATATACTAATCAAAGCCATTGATCAGGATGAGAAGGAAGGAGAGAGATACAGACAGATTGGGGGGCGGGAGAGGCTCACCTCCATGTTATTCTCCTCCAGCACCTGGTCGTACTCACTGAGGGAGGCTAAAAATATGAGCGATGTCACATTCTCAAAGCAATGGATCCACTTCCGCCTTTCTGACTTCTGACCACCAACATCTACAATCCTTCGGAGAAAAAAAAAGTGGTAAGATTGTTTATTCTTGAAACTTTCTGTCTAAACCAAAAACATTCAACACTAACTGTCAGCCCCTATTGATTTGTTCCTACTTCCTTGCTGTCATATATCAAACATGTCTACTGCAAAATATACTGGATTGCATCAGGTAATCAACTCACAGAATATTTCTTTGTAAGAAAAATCTAATATTTTTTACATTTTCTGAAAAAGTGCAATACTTGCTGCAACAAGGCTCGAATGTTCACTGAGGCTGTCAAATTGTTAGCTATTGCTAAGGTGTTTTTTGTCTAGGTGGTTGCCAGGCAGAAAGTGAATTTTATTACTGAGCACCACTTTTCTTACACCAGGGTTTCCCAAACTGAGGTTCGTGAACCCCTGGAGGTTTGTGACAGAACTGCAGGGGGTTCGCAAGTTAATGAAAGGCTAATAATTAAAGTCGGCATGAAACGGATTTTTTTTTTTTTTCTTCTCTACTGTGTAATGACTTCTCAAACAAGACAAAATGTAGGGCGGGACTTGATTTTGTCCATGGGGAATTGATTGGATGGTTGTGGTTTGCTATTGGTCGATCTCTTGTGAGTGACAGGTTCTCCCGCCCTCACACCAGTAAACACCTTAGTGAACAGTTATGAGGGCCCATGAATATAAAAAAATAATGATGTAGATAAATCAGATGAATCATTTATATTAATAAATACCACAATATTCCATAAAAAATGTCATTTTTAATTTCATGGTGACTTAAATCATAAAAAGGTCAAATTAAAATAGATAAATAATTTGAAAAATAAAAAAATTCAAAATAAAAATCTTACTTAAATATTTTAAATATATGAATGGCCGGTCTCACAGACAGGGCTTAGATTAAGCCAGGATTAGGCCTTAGTTTAATTAGGACATTTAAGTAACTTTTATAAATGTGCCTGTGGTGTGCATCTTGAGACAAAACAACGGCACTGACATATTTAAGATATGCCAGTGCAAGTTGCATTCAGTAAAACAGCTCAAACATGAATTTTAGCCTAGGATTAAGCTTAAGCCTTGTCTGTGAAACCGGGAGGAAATATGTTTGCGGTACCTGAGGGTGATCTTCTCCACGCTGAAGGCATAATCATTGATGCCTGTGGTGGGGAATCGGACTCGCAGCACGTCCTGCGCTGTGGGGATGTAGTCTGGGGCTGCGATACGGTCCAAATTTGTCATATAGCTAAAAAAAAATATGCAACATACTTTAGTGTTACATTTCAGAACTGTGTGAGTGTGATAAAGTGCCATGATGTTTGCCTTTTGCTTTATTGGTGTTTGTGCTTTAGACGGCAGTTTAATTAAACGTCCTGGTTTGTTTGTGCTTCTTATCATGGCCGGGTTTGACCAACTGAAAACATGATCAGGGAAGCAGGAGAAGAGAATGAGAAGGACATGCAGAACTGTGTAAAGGAGTGATTAGGTAACGATTAACAAGAACGCTCTGATATACTTTACAGGAAATTTGCTTAACAATATGCAGTGCTGCCTTAATTTAAAGGGCTTCAGGTGTTTTAACAGCATTAACAAAAAAAAAAAAAATACTATGATAATCCGAGAACTGAAAATATGCTGAAAACATGACTAAAATAAGAGACAAAGCATCAATCGTAAATATAAGAATAGATGGAATTACTGACTTGCTTGGACAGACATGCTTGTCTAAAGATATAGCTGTATTGCCCTCCAATGGTGCCATTTGGATCTGCACTAACTATTTCAGGGGATTTTTAACATTATATACATGAATATACAAAAATTCCTTGCTCAGTATAATTTGGAAATTAAGGTGATTTTTTTTTTTTTTTTTAATTAGACAATATTAAATTAAACTGTTAAAATTCATATTAATATTATGTGTTAATTCTGATACAGTAACAATAATTTGAATATATGTGAGAAATATATTAATGTAATTATAGCTGTAATTATTGGTCATTTAATATTTAATAAATGCTAATTAATATCATAAAATATTAGAAATAAATTAGTTAATATGTTTATATATTAGATAATAATATTGTAAATATATAATTTTAATTTAAAAAATCTAGATAAAAATGTATTTTGTAAAACTTTAATAAATAATAATAACAATGCATATTTAATTTAATATTTTAATATAAATTTTAATTGTAATATATTAAATGTATATAAAATTTAATTAATTATTATTTAATTAATTAATGTAATATCACAAAATAACTTATTCATATAGAATATGAATAAAGGTTAGTATAATATTGATTATTATAAAACATTTAAGAAATATGTCAATAATTAATATCTTAATTATTTATATTAATAATTAGGTCTAGATTTTTTACACTGCTCTCTGGAATACTCAAATCTGTTATGATCTGCTGGAGCCACGAACTGGCTGTAAAAAGCGCATGAAGAAGGAGTAAGGAGCAAAAATAGTCTTTAATAAATCCAACAGGGAATACACAGGAGATCGCAAGAAAATAAACATACACAACCACGCAAAGCCCAAGGTATACTTAGTTTTTTACATGCACAGTCGAACGCACAACCTTGCAAAGTATACTTCATTTGACTCATACGTGTACACAGGTGTTCGACACGTGCAGTTTTGAGCAATCTCTCGCCACGAGTTACAGCCCATGTAAATATCTTTGTATTCTTTCATGCTAGAGTTGTGCAAATGAGGGTACTTTCTAATCTCTCGTCTATTTAGGCCTACATTGTCGCTGTAGCTTGCACGTGTTCCAGTCTGTTCTGTTTATGCAGTTTTTGTTTGACTACCTTGTGAAGGCACAATTGCCACCTTGTGGATAAACAAATGATTGCACTAAAAAAAAAAAAAAAAAATGTAAATGCGCATGTGCGACCCACGCGTACAATGCCAAAATTCGCATCAAGTACACTGACCCTCGCGTACGTGTAAAAAATGTGAAGTATACTTTGGGCTTTAAGGCTACATTCAGACTGTCAGTCCAAATCCGATTTTATATGTGGTTTGAAAATCGCATTTCTGGAAATCCGTTTTAGTCTGACCGCTCTGATCAGATTTCTCATGGTTTATGTGATTTTCTCACGCCACATAAAACGTAAACGTCAGAATGTTTTCCTATGTTTCTGCCGTTGCCTCATCATAATGCAGTAGTCAAGCTCGGCGGCTACACAATGTCATGTTGTAAATAAGACAACATCTGTATTGCAAACCTCTCCATGTTGTGGTTGTTGTTGCTTTTGACGTATGCCTACCAACGTAACATCATTGCCATAGAAACCAATGCAGATATTCCGGAAAACGAAAGAGTGGCATGGATGCACAAATCTGATCTGAAAATTTACGATACACAATGTGGACGTCAATACTTTTAGATCATATTCCAATTGTTTACACAAATAATCGGATTTGAACTGACAGTGTGAATGTAGCCAACACAGGAAACTCAGGGGCGTAAATGTGCGTTCACGGCATGTTGAAATTACCGTAATTTTGAGGTTTCAGCTTATAAAAAGCATTCACGCTCTCATAGAACTCGTAATTACAGCTCGTAAGATGGGACTTTTCTGAGAGCTCCCACTTGTACCACGTGACAGCTGCAGATTAGTTTAGGCTTTGATAGTGATGCTATGGAAAACGCATAATTCCAAGAGGACGTGAACAGCTCCGAATATACTGTCACATGTTGTCATCTTGAGCCTATGGTAATTACGACATGGCGTGAACGCAGCATAAATACACGGAGGATGATTGGCTAAAACAAAACAGGAGTTAACTAATTAAGTACCAGGGAAACTAACAAAGAACTAAGGAAAACAGGGACACAGAAACTAAACAAAACAGAGCATACATGTTACAGCTGGCTCTCAAATAAATATTTCATGGCCATATTATTTATTTAGTATTTTTTTCATGTAATATATATGCTAATGTGCAGTCATTATTTCAAAATCAAAAGATATACTTACTATTCTGTAGAGTCCAGAAGCTGGTACTCTCTACGACGACCGTAACAGGCCTTGATACCTGCATCAGCCCAAAGTCGACGGATACCCTCCACATACATTCTGTCCAAATGTGTTATCTGACGTATTTCTACTTCCTGAAACTGTTGCCCATATACCTAAGGATATAAACAATTGAGGAACAATTGAGGCTTGTTTATAAGAACATAGTGTGGTTGTTAATTGTAATCTGTCTGAAAGGTGAACTGCCACTGTTATTCTATTTTAACAATTTTCATGATTTTCAGTTATAATATATATAAATATTAAAAAGTATATAATGCTTATACATTTTTATATTTATAAATATAATTCTTCATTTTTTATTTAATTTTTTTAATATAATTGATTATTTATATTTGAATGTACATAATGTAATGTACATAATACACATATTTATAAGTATACCATTTATAAATATAAAAAGTGTACCAATTATTCGTTTTTCAAAATACATGAATATAAAAAGTATCATATATATTTATTGTATTTATATTATGATTATTCCTTTTAATATTTATAAATATTTTATAAAAAAAGATGCATTGTATATTTAAATGTACAGAATTTAAATATTTATATTAATTTAAATTATAAACCAATACTTTATAATAATTTTACAGTAATTATTATACATTTTTAACAAGTCAAAAAGTATTTTACAGTATATTAAAATATATTGTATATAAAATATTAAAAAAGTGAATCTTCAAAATGCTGTATAGTTTGATAAACAACAAAAAATACTGTAATTTTGATTCAATGAATGACCCCACTCATAGAAACACTAATAATCTCAAACTGCTGTGTGTAACAGGTAGTAACGGCTTGTGCAAATTGTGCCATCAGTGGGCGTTTCAAGGAATATTGTGCACTTGATTTCAACTTTAAAACTGGGAGGGGTTCAAAACAACATGTTCTCCAACCAATACGCCTATATAGGTCGTTTGTCACTTCCCTGAAATATGACCCATTTGAGCATTTACTAAAGTTGCACCCCTATCGACAACAGGACACTTTCATTTTAATGCATTGTTCCCTTTTATCTGCATCATATTTTGGGTTTTGCGTAGCTCAATTGGCAGAGAATTGCAATATATAACTGTGGTGACCAGGGCGGGCGAGAGCCGTGAGGGAACGGCGCGAGGCCGGTGGCGCGAGAGTTAACGAGCTACACCTGGGAGGCGCACCGCTGAAGAGCCCTCGCTGCTGAGGGGGATCGCGGTGCTGCGGAGTTCGGGCAGCGCGGGAGTGTGTGTGGAGCCTTGTGAAAGGTGGGACGGAGACCCGGATGCCGTGCTCCTGGGACGAGGTGGGGTGGCTGCCGTCCTGGACCTGGAGGGAGCGGAGGAGTCGCCGCCGTCCGCCGTGGGCCGGAGCCTGCTGCCGTCCGCCATGAAGGGGAGGAGCAGGGGACGGGGGACTCGCTGCCGGCTGCCCTCAGCCGGAGGAGCCATCGCCGGCCGCCAGGAGGCGGTCGAGGATCGGGCCGTCCACCGAGCGTCCAGTGCCACCGCATGGCACCGCGAGAAAGAGCCTCTTGGCAGGCTGAGGACCGAGCGGCAGTGTGTCGGGGAACCGGACCAAGAATTTTTTTTTTTCTCTTTTTCCTCTCTCCCCTCTCTCGTCCTGTCGCTCCCCTTGCTTCCGTCTCCTTTCTCTCGTCTCGTCTGTCCTTACCCCCAGGTGCTGCGGCCGCCGAGACAGGCCCCGGGGGGGAGTAGAGCGCAGTCTCGGAGGTACCCCCGGCCTGCGAGGGGCGATGGGGGTATGTGGCGACCAGGGCGGGCGAGAGCCGTGAGGGAACGGCGCGAGGCCGGTGGCGCGAGAGTTAACGAGCTACACCTGGGAGGCGCACCGGCCTTGAGTCTCTCACGGAGGAGCTCCGGGAGCATAAAAGGAGGAGCGACGACCGTGGAGGACGAGAGAGGACCAGGCCTGGACTTTATTTTACGTTTTATTATGTTTGTGTGGCCGGCAGACGTCTGCGAGGGTCTGCCGGCATTACTTTCGTTTTGTTCTTTGTTTATTTTGAATTAAAGTTACGTTGAATGTTCGCCGGTTCCCGCCTCCTTCTTCCCACATCTATGAACCGTGTTACAATCAGTGCCCAAGGAAGTCGACCGGAAGTTGAAGTCGGCCGCGTGCCGCCATCTTGTAGCAGAACTTCAATTGCGTTAGCCATCCCATTGACTCCCATTCATTTTGGCGTCACTTTGACAGCAAATAACTTTACATCTGAGGCGTTTAAAGACTCAATTTGTCCATTATTTATTTCTAAAGATACACGACAATGTATAAAGGGCTCCATTACCTTCTATGTTACATTATGGCCCCGTAGAAACAGTTTTTGTAAAAATAGGCTAACGATTGCGTCATAACCACTCGACTCTCTGTCGCACAGTAGAGAAAATACCGTACAGACAGGAGGAGAAGCTCGCAGGCAATAGTATGCATTAACTTAATATGGCGTACTGGCGTTACATTTTAAAATACTATACAAAATAATTAATCAGAATAATTACTCCTGCTCACTCACGCCAAAGAACTCCCCGCTCAAGCTCGCCGTCTCTGCAAGATTAACAATGGCAGTTTGCACGCACAGCTACTAGAAGATTTACATCTGTCAGACAGGTTGCTGACGTCATCAAGCTTAGTTTGAGTCTGCGCGTCAGAAACGGAAGTGCTAAAAATCGCTAAAAATGGGCTTCACTTGTCTCAATTGAGTTCCAATGGGGTCGCTGTGTCCATTTCTTTTACTGTCTATGGTTACAATAACAATACGCAATCATGTGATCATGCAATCGTGGGTTCGATCCCAGGGAACTCATGTGCTCATAAAGTGTATATGCAATATAAATCAATAAGGGTAGGTTTAGGGGTGGGGTGGGTGTAATCGTTAATAAAAAAAATTAGTTTTGCTAAATGGAAATAGGACATATGGTGTAAAAAGTCCACACATTGCATTTAAATGAACACGCATTTTGATTGGTAACGACAGTCATGCGTCATTTCATGACGACAGTAATGTAATGACACTGTCATTATTTTTATGCCAGCTAGAGGGCGCATGACTTTAAAACGTAAATATAGGTCATAATAAGGTGCTTGAAAAACGAACTATAGGTTCGTTTTTTGTTTGTTTTGAGGACAGTCTCATTCAAAACCAAATAAAATCAGAGCTTTTCTTTGGCAGGTCACCTCATTCTGTGGGTTAGCGTAGGGAATCCTTAAGGTGTTCATCGCCACTGTCAGAGCCTTCATAGCTGTGAAGATATTCTGGAAAACCATTTTAGTGTAGCCACGCCTGTCTTCTTCCGAAAAGCCCTTGCCATGAATAATCCTCATCTGCTTAATAAAAGTCGTCTTCCCGCTTTCTCCAGTGCCTGAATTCCACAAGAATAAAAGGACATGCTTCATATTAAATGCCTTTACTATGTTCAAACATGCACTTATTTGTGTACATATATGTATATATATGTAATTACATCTGTAATTAATTCTGTAATTACATCTATAATTACACTGTCAACCCTCTCCTTGCCCTTTAACCCACCCCTTAAACCTACCCATACCACCAAACTTGTGCCTAACCTAACCCCTATCCCACCTCAATAGAGTGGTGAAGGTTTGACGTCAGAACCCAGAAGTCTAATTCACCGTTGGTTCCTTCAAGATTTTCCTATGGGGTTTTATAATGGGTTTTTTCAGTTTATGAGTAAAATAAAGTTTGTGGTAAACGTAATTTGACTATACTTTGATGTTTTGTTCTTCAACCTAAACTGCACACACTCACACCCCAAACTGTCTTATCTAGTTACTTATTAAAAACGTACGTTTTCAAAAATGAACATAACTGCTTCAAAATTTGTGTTTTCGCTATAGATGTGTGTAATTTACATTATAGAACAACGTGTCAAAGTATAGTCAAATTATGTTTACTACAGGTTTTATTTTACACATAAATCGAAAAACCCTAAAGGAAAATCTGGCAGGAATCTTCCAGATTCTGATGTCACACCTGCATCACTCTATAGGGTGCAACAGTGGCTGCCCACCTTTTCAACAGCTCTGGTTCCGGAAGTATTTTTTCCATTCATTTTTCCCATAAAAGTCTTCATTAAAGCATTATAAGCCATGAACCAACCCAACCAGTTACAAGGTGAATCACAACACTACAAACTTTGATTTGAAGTATTTGAAAATCGGACAACAAGACAAAGGTACTGTGGTTTTTAGTGAGGGAAAGAACTCCAATCCCATGAAGCATTGTGAACAGGGTAGTTGATTTAAAAACGATAAAACTGATCATTTACAAATGTTGATTATGGGGCCGTTTACATGACACCGTTTTCAACTAATGGTTTTCTTTACAAAGTGACATCGCCATCTACTGGCCTGGCAGCATAATCCAGCATTTTCACGGATCCATGAGAATGGGATCGTTTTGACAACAATACACACACACAAATATTTCAGTATTTTGAGAGCATAAAGGAGATTACATGATTCACAGTGCTTCATGGGAGTGGGCGGAGCTAAAGAGCTATTTTGGCGCGTTTCGTTTTTTCCGACTCTCTGATTGGTGTCATTTTTCTGTACAGCATCATGTAGTTTTTCTGCTGTTAAACAATTATTTTAAATATAATCTGCAATAATGCAGGCTGGCAGCTTCAGCAGAAGAAAATACCACGAATTAACAACCTCGTAGCTCACATGTTTATAAGTTATTGTTTAAAATCAATTTCCCTATAGAGAAAATTAATGGAGATTTTACTTCCGGAACCCGACTCTTGCACTCTATAGTAGCAAAAGTGTTTTGCAATGCAAGATGAACAAAATAAGTACATTGTGCCTAACAATTCTTTTTTCTTCTTTTGACACAAGTACATAGTATTTAAAGACACCTAATATAAAGTGAGGTTAAATAAAAAAATAAAGTAAATATTACATGAAACAGAAAAGGGATGTCAAACACTAGTTCTGAAAGCAGGTCATGGTATGACAAAAATGGAGAACCGAGAGGAATGCAAGGTGCAGATGATAGCGTATGAGGCTTTCCTCATGCACAAAGGAATGTTATCTGTCCTGTTAACAAAGCGAGATGTTTGAATCGCAACTGACAGACAGAGACATGCTGTGTCAGAAAGCATGTGGCCGAACATGTTTGGATGCCTTCAAACTAAGGTGTCCTCCACCATCGGGGGACTTTCTCTGCTGTAAAGTCTACAACTATTTCTCTCTTACTGTTTTCATTTAAGTGATTTGAGCAGAGAAGCGTTAACTAGTTATCGGTGACTCACACTGCAAATATTTGACAGGCAAACAATCACACATCCCATCATCAAATCAGTGTGAGCGGTGACAGAAAGGGAATCGAATGATGCAGTATCGCAAAATGCACATTTTTACTACAACAGTGAGCATGAAAAAAAATGTCAGGCATGTCCTGATGTCCTTGAGAACTTCAAGAATGTGTCCCTTAAGCCATCACATGACAAATTTAAAAGCTGATAAAGAGTTTAGTCATAATAACTTGTTATCGACAACTACCTCCAGGTAGATGGCTCAACAACAATGACTTGTAAAGCTGTGATATTCTTTACAACAAACTTATTCCCACCTTTAAATTAACTTGTCACAACAATAATCTGGCTTTCTGGCTTTCTGATTTTCTCTAACAGTAATGCAGTTAAAAATATTCATATTATATAAAAAAAACATATTACCGCATGTTTTAAATTTTTCCCATCTAAGTCTATTTTTAAACAAAAGTATGATTTTTTGCCTCTTCAGGCAAGCAACAGATGCACATTCTTGTATAATTATTATACAAGTGATATATCTATTTGTCAGCTTTGGAATGTGATACATATTTCAATTAGAACAATAAGAACATGCATAAACATGTATTTTCCAAATAATGGTTTACTCCCTTTACAGTTAACATGACTCCAGATCCACTCCCACATTTACAAATATCTCAGCTCCTTGGACGGTTTCTTCAGTGTCCATAGTTGAGCTTTAAAAGATATATGCATAGGGAAAAAGATCTCACCTAATAAAAGTACTTTGATTTCTCTCCGTTCTCTTTTCTTCTGGTCTGCGAGGATTCTTTTGATTTCATTGTGTATTTCTATAGCGTTTTTCTCCTCTTCAGACAAGCAACAGGTGCACGTCGTATAGCACCATCTCCAGCAGCTCCCCATCTCTCCTACAGGACAGAATGAAACTTTCTGAAGACCACATATGAGTTCACTTTTACTTTTAATGTAAAGGTTCTTAAAAAAAAAGAAGGGAAAAAAGGAGGAATTACGAAATTTACAACTTATACAATAGCGATGTTGTTTTGAATCGCATCTTATGAAAAGAATCAATTGAACCGGATCGCGAATCCGTCTGAACAATTCGTTCGCGACTGTATCGGTCCAATAGTTTTTTTAGTGAACGACTGACATCTTATTAAGTACGCAGAAATATTTTTAACTAAGAGATGTAAATTAATTATGTCAAATTGCATTTATAGGTACAAATATATTTTGTTTTTAAGAGCCTGCAACAGACTAAACTGAGACACACGAGCTTGAAATATGCTAGAGGTATTTGCGTTGTGACAGAAAAGAATCACTGAATCGTTTTTAAAACTGCTCGAAAGAACCGATTCGCGGACATTAGCCGAACTTCCATCATTAGTGTACCTTCAAATGTATAAAATTCCATTCGAATGTCTGCGTATGTATTAATGGACTGTTCTGGTGAGAACCACCTATTGTTTAATTCCGATATCGTTTTAAAGCTCTACTTAAAACACATTTCACAATCTCGGACTTCCCCTAAGAAGAAAAAGACGAAACCCAATACTTATAATCACAGGTACGCAGTGCCTTTTATTATATTTATAAAGACAAGAAAAAAGGATAGAGACTGCAATATAAAGACGTCAAATCACTCACCTGTATTCGTCGACACACCTGTACGGAGCCAGTAAAGCCTTTACGAAACACGATCCATTTTCCTCCCTGAGCCGAACTGGATATGAACCAATTTCTTTCTCCTGTAGAAGTTTTCTCAGAAGTTTTTCCCCCCCAAAATCCTAATTTTACTGTAAACGTTACATCATTTCCCCCCTGCCTTCAGACAGGTCTACCTGCAATTCAGGAATGTCCTTCTTGAACTGAGTGAATATGGGCTGTCTCAAAACCTATAGGTTGTGTAGTCAGCTGCTTACTGAGACTGCGGTATGAGGCATTTAGGTGGCGCACGCGTTCTTGTGTTTAAATGCTGCTAGACGGAGTGCAACGGAACAGAATACAGGCGCGTTTTCAAAAGTTTTTATCTTGACGCGAAACGCTCGAGACGCGACGCAACATCCATCTGGCGCATGCGTATAGCGACCGAAAATAGTACCGACCGACAAGAACGCGCTCTATGTGAACGCCCCCAAAGGCGTGTACCAGTCAGCATTTTTAGGCATCATATCTCCCAGAAATGCCGTCTTGATGGACAGCTTCCGAAGTTTTGAAACCCATCCGTTAATAAATGGAATGAACGCTATATAAAGTGACTATAAACCTAAAAGCTGTATACTTATCCACTTATATTGACACTGAATAGAATATACAGTAGGCCTACTTACTACACTGACCTAAGAAAATGAGTATAGATTATACATAGGCCTATAGATGGTACAAAACCTGTTTTAGAAGTCACAAGTGGTGTTAATTTCTTGAATAGATGTGCAGGTATTTGACACTCCTCTCTCAGGCTCTGTGGATGTCAGTCTTTTGTCTTTGCAGGCAGAACCGGTTTATCAGGCTTTTCTCAGTGTTGTGAGATATTGAGATTGCCTATAGTCCACATATCGCCATGGGAACCAGGTAAGTAAGTCAAAGTCCTGGAGAAAGTCAAAATGATTTTGGTATATTTTGAAACAGAGAATCAAGCTGTCTAGCAAACTAGAATAATTGTAATATATTGGAAAATATCACCTGTTTCTATGTTATTCCAGGCAGTTACCACATGGTGCCATCAGAGATCTAAGAATAGTCCCCAATGTGTGTGTGTGTGTGTGTGTGTATATATATATATATATATATATATATATATATATATGCCATCAGAGATCTAAGAATAGTCCCCAATGTGTGTGTGTGTGTGTATATATATATATATATATATATATATATATATATATATATATATATATATATATATATATACATGTATGTCAAACCAAAATTTATTCAGACACCTTGAACATTTCATTCATTAATACAGTTTATTTTTAAAAAATGGTAATAAAATATGACAAGATCTCAGAGTTAAACTGTGTCAGAAAAAATAATCTTAATTATGTCAGATAACCCTTAAGCAAAACATGGTAAGGGTCAAAGTTCCAAATTTTTATCAGCTTTACTGGTAGTTCACTGTATGAAGAATTTTTGAGTATAATATGTCACAGTTTATTTTGCTATCCTCACTTACATAAATGAACTATAGTGTCCTGCACCCACTAGTAAAAATATATCAAAAATGTCTGAATAATTTTTGGTTTGACTGTATATATATATATATATATATATATATATATATATATATATATATATATATATATATATATATATATATATACAGTACAGTCCAAAAGTTTGGAACCACTAAGATTTTTAATGTTTTTAAAAGAAGTTTCGTCTGCTCACCAAGGCTACATTTATTTAATTAAAAATACAGTAAAAACAGTAATATTGTGAAATATCATTACAATTTAAAATAACTGTGTACTATTTAAATATATTTGAAAAAGTAATTTATTCCTGTGATGCAAAGCTGAATTTTCAGCATCGTTACTCCAGTCTTCAGTGTCACGTGATCCTTCAGAAATCATTCTAATATGCTGATTTGCTGCTCAATAAACATTTATGATTATTTTCAATGTTGAAAACAGTTGTGTACTTTTTTTTTCAGGATTCCTTGATGAATAGAAAGTTCAAAAGAACAGCATTTATCTGAAATACAAAGCTTCTGTAGCATTATACACTACCGTTCAAAAGTTTGGGGTCAGTAAGAATTTTTATTTTTATTTTTTTGAAAAGAAATTAAAGAAATGAATACTTTTATTCAGCAAGGATGCATTAAATCAATCAAAAGTGGCAGTAAAGACATTTATAATGTTACAAAAGATTAGATTTCAGATAAACACTGTTCTTTTGAACTTTCCATTCATCAAATAATCCTGAAAAAAAATATTGTATACAAATATTTTGTACAATTGTACACATTAAATGTTTCTTGAGCAGCAAATCAGCATATTAAGAATGATTTCTGAAGGATCATGTGACACTGAAGACTGGAGTAACGATGCTGAAAATTCAGCTTTGCCATCACAGGAATAAATTACTTTGTGAAATATATTCAAATAGAAAACAGTTATTTTAAATTGTAATAATATTTCACAATATTACTGTTTTTACTGTATTTTTAATTAAATAAATGTAGCCTTGGTGAGCAGACGAAACTTTTTTTTAAAAACATTAAAAATCTTAGTGGTTCCAAACTTTTGGACTGTACTGTATATATATATATATATATATATATATATATACACTCTCTCTCTCTCACACACACACACATACACAATTGGGCAGCTGATTCAGCTGGTGACCTGAAAAGGATTTGAAGGAAGAAAGGAAGATGGTAGCTTGCATCCACTTAGTAGACACAAAACAAACTTTAGAGTAAACTTGGCTGCTTTGTGTCCTGCAAAGGTCAACATTACTACTTTCGGTTTCATCTTAATATAGGCTAATATAACATAACATAATATAACATAAAAGTTCATTTCACTTGCAGGAGAGTAGCTTATTTGTGAAGTATATTTGGACCATCTGTTGTGAAAGCTGTAGTTGTGGAATTGCTATTCACTCTAAACGCATTGCAATAAAGATTGATTTAGCTTTGATACTAAAACAATTGAAAATGGGTTTGATTTGTCGAACTGCTTTAAATGACATCAAATCAAAACACGTGCTTCGATTTACAAGAATATGTATGAATTTTATTGCTTTTGTCCAATGACCTATTTTCAGTGGAAAATGTATGCATCCTCTATTTTTGTGTTATAGATTTAAATGGTCATGAGATGTTGTGGCTTTTTGGTTACAAAAAGACACTGTGTCCTTATTGTCCTAAAGAATAGTGGATAGTGTGATAATGTGTATGTGTAGGGTTCCTGGAAATCCCTGACATTGTTTTTAATTTAACATGGCTGGTCCAGTGTCACACTAGTGCTACAATCTGTGTTATAAAACAGTTAGTTTTGGTTTCTTGAATTTGATTGGCTGAGCAGCTCCTCTTATTAAAGGTATAGCCTGTCAACTTATACAGTTGTGGCCAGAATTATTAGCCCCCTTCATAAATATGATCAAAGATGACTCTAATAATAAATCTGCATTGTTTATCCTTTTGATCTTTCATTTATAAAATTAGCAAAAATCTAACCTTTCATTGAAGGAAAAGAATTGAAAGTGGGGGGAAAATAACATTAAGAAATAAATGTTTTTCTCCAAAACACGTTAGCCACAATTATTGGCACCCCTAGAATTTTTTATGAGTAAAATATCTCTGAAGTATATTCCCATTGATATTTATTTTTTTTTTAGCACACCAGGGTGATCATGAACATGAAATTGTCCAGCCATTACTTCCTGTTCCACAGGAGTATAAACATGATGAAACACAAAGGCCAGATTCCCTTAATCATTCATCATAATGAGAAAAAACAAAGAATATAGTTCTGATGTGCAGCAAAAGATTGTTGGGCTTCACAAAATAGAAAGTGGCTATAAGAAAATAGCTAAAGCATTGAAAATCCCCATTTCCACTATCAGGGCAATAATTGAGAAGTTCCAATCAACTAAAAATGTTACAAATCTGCCTGGAAGAGGACGTGTGTCTAAATCGTCCTAATGTGAAGTGAGGAGGAAAGTTTGAGTGGCAAAGACTCTCCAAGGATCACAGATGGAGAATTGCAGAGATAAGTTGAGTCTTGAATCTCAGAAAGCCTAAAAAAATGATCAAAAGCACCTACATCCCCACAAGTTGTTCAGGAGGGTTTCAAGAAAAATCCTCTGCTCTCATCCAGAAACAATCTCCAGCATATTCAGTTGTCAGACAAAACTGGATATTCAAACGGGACCGGCTTCTGTGGTCAGATGAAACTAAAAAAGGAGCTTTTTGGCAGCAAACCCACCAGATGGGTTTGGTGCACACATGGATAAAAAGTACCCCATGCCCACGGTTAAATATACTGCTGGATCTTTAATGTTGTGGGCCTATTTTTGTGCTGGAGGTCCTGGACAACTTGTTCAGATACATGGTATCATGGATTCTATCAAATACCAACAGATAAAAAAATCAAAACCTGACCGCTTCTGCTAGAAATCTTATAATGGGCTGTGGTTGGATCATCCGTCGGGGCAGTGATCCAAAACAAACATCAAAACCAGCACAAAAATGTGTCACTGAGCACAAAATGAAGCTTCTGACATGGCCATCCCAGTCCCCTGACCTGAACCCTGAAAGAAATGAGTGCAGTGAACTGAAGAGAAGAAGCACCAACATGGAGCTGGGAATCTGAAGGATCTGGAGAGATTCTGTATGAAGGGATGGTCTCTGCTCTCTCCTCAGGTGTTCTCCAAACTCATCAGGCATTATAGAAGAAGACTCAGAGCTGTTCTCTTGGCAAAAGGAGGTTGCAAGAAGTATTGAATAAAAGGGTGCCAATAATTGTGGCCAACGTGTTTTGGAGAAAAAGATTTATTTCATAATGTTATTTCCCCCCCACTTTCAATTCTTTTCCTTCAATGAAAGGTTAGATTTTTGCTAATTTTATAAATGAAAGATCAAAAGGATAAACAATGCAGATTTATTTTTAGAGTCATCTTTGATCATATTTATGAAGGGGGCTAATAATTCTGGCCACAACTGTATGTTAACTTCTTAAACTGAATCTAATTTAATTAGAATAATAGGCTGTTACCAAATCAGTATCAGCAAAATCCATGCTTGCACTGCAGAGATGGAACAGAAGCTGCATCTGAAGTTGCATTAGGTGTATTTTTACAGTGTATTTTACCCCTTAATGCAGATCAGGGGTGGCATGGATGCATGATTATAACTGCATAAATAATGTTATAAGATTAATGTAATTAATGTAACATTTTGAATAAATTATGTTGAATAATTATGAAAGTAACTGTCTTAAAGAATGTGCCATGGAATCATTCGATTTGTTCAAAAGGTCTGATTCGTTCAGGAACCAAGCAAGTAACTGATGACCATGCGTGCATCTCAATTGACTCCCTAGTTTCCTAGGTCACGAATCAGTATATCATACACAAATTCGGGCAGTAAGGACCCTCTCACTACACATTGGGACACTGATGACTCTATTTCCAGCATCATGACAACTTCCCTAATACAATTTATGAACAACAGCAGAACTGATATCTTTATTATATTCTTTTTTAATGTTATTTAAAGTACATTTTGATAAATGCTTTGCTTGTACAACATTCTAGCAGTAACTAAATTATAAATGTTAGCTAGATTATGTTCATGACCTGTCTAGCGATGTAGTCTATGTTTGTTTCCCGACACAAATTAAATAGTATTTTAAAAATCATCGATCATGGGTCATTTTGTGTTGTGAGTTGTCTCACATGATTTATGTTTCGCACTTCAGAACTTCTGTTAAGGGAACATAGCGAGCAACGATGCTCCCTGGTTTTCATGCTGCATTGTGGTACCTTTCAGGGAGCGAATGTTTCAGTTCACTGGAAGGATTTTGTGATTGAAAATAGCCTAAAAATAGCCAGCTGCCTGATCAGTGCCCTGACTACTGAACTAGGGAGCTGAATTAGACGCACCCTTTGTCAATGGGTAATTGAATCATTGACTGAATTATAACATGGATTCATTCAGTAACCAGTGAGACGATGCGAGACGCTTCATCTGTGGATTTGATTGGAACTATTTTTGTTGGCGACATAGAGCAAAAACAGCGTCTTTGAACACAATTTGTTCCTACTGGCTGGAAAAAAGGTTGCAAACATACACTCACAAACTTCCCTATGCACTTCCCCTTGGGGGATCCCTAATGCCATTTTGAAGTGTTGGAAAGGGAAGTTTATTTGGACAGACCCTCAACCCCTTCATTTTAACCAAGAAACGCATTATTGAAAAATGTCACGTGTTGGCATCTAGAAAAATGATAATTTTGACATAGCATGAACGCAGCAACTCTTCAGGCAGATCCATAGACCACAATGCAACATGATTATGACGTCACAGCAGATCGTGCTTAATTTACCCCCACCCCACACAACTCTAGTGTGTGATATTGCAGTTATTTTGACATTTAACCACATAATACTTGTTGCTACCTTAAGCTGACTTTTTATTGTATTGTTATCCTTTTCATTTGTGTAATGTTTTATAGTTTCTCCAACAGCCCAGCATACATACAGGCCAATAGAAAACTAACTCATAATCACATTTTGTCCAAGAATGCTCTGTTATAAAAAATGATAAAACATTCATTTGGCTGATGATTATGCAAACTGAAGGTGCATTTGGGGCTCATAATATTTCAAACTCCTTTAAGGCTAGGAGGAGGACAGTGTCTTTCACGTCAGTGAAGACTTTTTGGATGTTTCTGGTGTCCGTGGCACAGGTGAAGTGAGAGTAGATGTTTTTGGAGTTCTTTGTCTCGTAGGAAACTGCTTTGTGTTTATATAAACTTCTGATGAACAGCATGGCATCTTGAACATCCCGACGTTTACCTGAAGGTGGTGTCAAACCACAGGAAAGGAAAGGAAGAGTGAATCAGGTATGACAGACATGAGAATCACACTTAATTCTGCCTTTCACTTTAATTAAAATGTGCACTAAATTACCTTCAAATCCAGGAAAGTATGTTTTTAGATCTGAGAACTGAATCTTCTCAGCCAGGATGTCCATTTTGTTCAGGAACAGGATGACGGAGGAATTGGCAAACCACATTGAGTGGATGGTCATGTAGAACAGTGACAAGCTTTCTACCATACGGTTCTGTAGCCAAAGAGAGGAAGAGTACAAAGATTAACAGATTTATCAATATTACACAGGAAGGACAGGAGAGATACATACATCCTTGTTATTCTCCTCCAGAAGTTGGTCATACTCGCTGAGGGAGGCTAGAAATATGAGAGACATCACATTCTCAAAGCAATGGATCCACTTCCTTCTCTGTCCTCTCTGACCACCGACATCTACAATCCTGAAAAGAAAGACCAACAATCGAGTAAAGTCCCATCCACTTTTCTGTTTGATCTGGTGTGGTTCCAGGCCTAGATTTGTCCCTAAAATCTGTTCCTTCTTACTTTGTCACATTTCTTCTGAATAAGATCACTTTGATTTCCTCAAACATTATTTGCATAATTAGCTTGCATGAGGTTCCTTCTAAGTTATTTAAACACAAGAAATCACATACAGTGTGTCAGCAATGGGTTACACTAGAAACCAAAACACAGGAAACAGAACAACCACAGTACATTGTTGTGGTGTAAACGTACCCTGAAGCAAAACACTATCACAGACCTGGGGGGTGTTCCAGAAAGCAGGTTATGTAACAGCTTTTACAGCCATGTTATCTTTGCAAGCACAAACTGTTAATTAGTTTAATCAGTCTTTTTAAATTATATAATTAGCTTCAAACAAACAATTTAGTTTTTATTCACAGTCAGTACAGATTATTAAACGAAAAATGATTGCACAACCACCCTAGCCCTAAATAGAGTCTGTTTTCATTGTGACTTGTCAATTCGTCACTCTGTTGAGAATGTCTTGTGTGTAGTACTGAAATAGTAAACTTACATATACTTCTAGTACTTTGATATTAGTATACTTACTATATAAAGTATACTTAAAATATAATTTAGCTTTATGTAAGTATACTTAAAGGATTAGTTCACTATGAAATGAAAATTACCCCAAGCTTTACTCACCCTCAAGGCATCCTAGGTGTATATGACTGTCTTCTTTTATTAAATATTAATAAATATCCTGATGCATACGTTGAATATGGAAGGCGACTTGCACGTAAGCTAGATATTTTACTTCATAACTTGTTAAAAATGGCTATTTTTTACACAAATGCATCACTTCGCTTCATAAGGCCTTTATTAACCCCCCGGAGCAGTGTGGAGCACATATTTATGATGGATGGATGTGGATAGATGCACTTTCTTCAGCTCATACTCATTGATCCCTATCACTGCCATTATAAAGCTTTGATGCGTCAGGATATTTATTAATATAATTCAGATTGTATTCATCAGAAAGAAGAAAGTCATATACACCTAGGATGGCTTGAGGGTGAATAAATCTTGGGGTAATTTTCATTTCAAAGTGAACTAATCCTTTAATAAAATTAACTTGAATATACTTACTTTTTGTAAGGGGTAGCTGTGATACATTGTCATTATTGTGAAATAAAATGACGAGATTTTTGTCATATTGCCAACCCCTACTTCAAAATATCTTATTTTGTGTTCCACAGAACAACTTATAATGTGAAGAGGTTTGGTTAGTCATTGCCGTACCTGAGAGTCATCTTCTCCAATGCAAAGCAATGGTCTGTGATGCCAGTAGTGGGGAATCGGACTTGAAGAATATCTTGATTTGTAGGGATGTAGCCTTCGGCTGTGATGCGGTCCAAGTTACCAATAAAGCTTTAAGAAACAGGTAATTCAAACACTTTTATTAAAAACCATACCATGTGCCGTGGAATTGGTTATGAAGGTGTTGTTTGCATAATTATTTGCATATTCTTCTGGTGAATTGTCATTGGCATCAGGAAAAGACAGCAGGAAATAGACAAACATGCAGGAAGTCAGTAAAAGACAGGAATTGTCTTGAACACACTTACTACTTAGTGGAGTCCAGTAGCTGATACTCTCTGCGTCGTTTGTAGCACATCTTAACGCCTTTATCTTCCCACAGGTGACGAATAGCCTCTACATAACTTCTCTGCAGCTGAGTTATCTGATGTATGTCCTGATCCTGGAACCACTGGGCATAAATCTACAGATATCACAGAACTAATGAGACTGCAAATACATTACAGTACAAGATCCGATCTTTATTAAAGTGCCCATATTATGCTATTTAAAGGTTCCTAATTTTGTTTTGGACATCTCCTACAAAAGGTTTACATGCAACCAAGGTAAAAAAAAAATAAAAAAAATTCTCATAATATACATTGCAGCATCACCTATTTTCTCACAGTGTCTGAAACGGTTTGATAAAGGATTTGGTCTTTCTAAACCCCATCTTTCCAAGAGCCTACTTAGCTCTGATTGGTCAGAAGACCCAGTCTGTTGTGATTGGTCTACATCTTACAGAGCATGTCAGAAACAAAAAAACAATTACCATAACTGAATTTCAGCTCTGGAAGCTTCCTCAGCACTTGATACACAGTGATACGAACAGTTACGATAGTGTTAGTTTTGCCGCTTTTACTGTCGGGAAGAAATCTGCTGTGGAGCTTGGCAAAAGTGTGCATCGGGGGCGCATATTGACCACAAAAGGGGGTAATCTCAAGCACTCTTCTGAAACCTAAAATGACAAACAGGACACCCTATTCTCTCGTGGACTTCACGATCATGTGTACGCGGCAGCTATTGTAAGTTCACAAGTCCGTAAGTGCATATGTGCCATTTGGGACAGGGCCAGTAACTCCATTTATTGTGCACTTTGATTTTTGTAGACCTTTTACTTCCTCTAACAGCTATATTAGGAAGGTAGCATCTGAAAAAGCATAATAGGGACACTTTAAATTAATGCAAACATACAGATAAAAATGGTGAATTTTTCTTAGTGCTATTATATATGTATAAATAATTTATTTTTAAATCTTTTATATTTATCTATAATAAAATATAGTTTATTCATTTATTTTTGCCAATCCCACCACCCATATGATTGTTGACATAAAATGGCCCTCATGAATCTCCGGGCTCTACAGAAACACTCTTGGTGTCTTGATCACCTCGTTCTTTGGGTTGGAGTAGGGAATCTTTAGCGTGCTCATGGCTTCTGTTATTGCACTCATTGCTTGGAAGATATTCTGGAAAACCAGTTTAGTGTAGCTGCGCTTCTCATCTTCTGAGAAGCCCTTTCCATGAATAATCCTCATCTGCTTCATAAACGTTGTCTTTCCGCTTTCTCCAGTGCCTAAATCAAAGCAAAAAATCATGCACTTCAGCATTGAAAACCTGCAAACAGGAAAACTGAAAATAAATGTGCTTACTAATAGTGGATTACATAACTTTACACTGCTCTAAAAATAGTCACTTGCCATTAAGCACAGTGGAATGTGATCTGTCCTGTATAAGAATAATATATTTTTTAATTATTCATTAATTTAGTTGTCTTTACAGAAACCTCAGCACTAGGTGTGTTTTGATATTTCTTCCTTAAATATGTCTTTATGTATTGTGTTGCAAAAATGCTGTCCCTGCTTAGCAATGATTAAAAACAACAACAAAGACATTAAACTGAATTTGATCCCTGCTTGTCAAAAAGCAAAAACTTCATGAGATTTCAAGGTAAATATGAAAAGATGTATGATTGTCATTGTATTAGAAAATATAGCAAAATATCAAACAACCTCACAGCACAAGCACACTTTTCAAGCAAAACTTTTCACAAAAAAGTCACCTGAGTGAAGAGGAACTAAAGTCAAGCATCAACTAAAATCACCTCAGGACCAGAAAAGTGAAGTTAGTTTCGAGTCACAGGTCTAATCAGCTCTTATATAATCACATTTCAGGAAAGTCCCTCAAGGGATGGTATAACATACCCAAAATGACTTTACTGAAACAACATTTCATGCAGACAAAATTTACTTTCACTTCCAGAGGAAAAAAAAAACAAAACATGACGACTTAAAATGAATCAACATGTTTTAAATCAACTCTGATAAAAGACTGACAGAATCATCTCACCTAATAAAAGCAATTTGACTTCTCTCCGTTCCCTTTTCTTCTGCTCTGCAAGGATGTGTTTGATTTCCTTATTTATGGCGATGGCGTTCCTGTCCTCTTCAGACAAGAAACAGATGCAACATCCACAATAGTAGTACTGCCCCATTTCTCCAACAGAAATTAAGCATCTACAAAAACATAAATAATTCTTATAATTATAGCCTAATATTCAGTATTATATTTTAATTCCTTTTTATATGACCATGTAGGGTGGTGAATTAAAGTCGACTGGGACACTTTTTCCAAGTCATCTCAATGGCAATAAGTGTCCCATCACGCTGAATTCACCCAATGTTTTTAAGTTCTTAAAGGTGCTACAGAGGATGTTTTGTTTTATACATTTTTGCAATATTACTTAAAACTGTCTTTAGTAACTGATAAAAGACTATTTATGTAAGAAAATATCGATACATGTGAATATCGTGATATTATATTTGGCGATACTGTATCGATTCTCAAAAACACTGTATCGATATTTATTTATTTACATCCAAGATTCGTGGCTTTGTGTTCGGTTTAAACCACAGACTGTATAAAACCCAATCGCTAGATGGCAGTTATCTCAGAACTTAAACTGACGCGGAGCCAGAGAAGCGCAAGGTGAAGGTGCGTGCATCGCTAATGTTAGCATTAGCAAACCCAGCTCACAATACGATATAATTATTCAGCTCCCGCGGTATACAGAGCTGAAGTGTCGACTCATCTTGGCTTCAACTATAAAGAAGCCACTGAGGAAATCAACAAGAGTCATTTTGTTTGCAAAATAGACCAAGTTAAAATCCAAATACTTGGGAAATGCACTGAATCTGAGAGCTTGCTTAACATCCTGACGGCATCCGCGCTGCTGAGAGAGGCGTTCGATAGAATATGTAGTATGTACTGCACATTTTTCTCTTAGTAACAAAATAGGCACGTACAACAAAATTGACAGCGGTGGCAGCAGAAAGAAAGCATCTGATCATACGAATGGAATGGACTATGCAATTTCTGTTGTTAAATAGTTTAGAAATTAAAAACTGCTGTACTGTGACACTTTAAAACATATACACCTAAAGAATCCTGCAGTCACTTTACTATTTTCCCTTTATTAAGATTGCACAAAATAGTGATATTAATGCAAATGATACTGTATTGATTAAATAAAATAAGGTTTTATGCAAAGGTTGTGTTCTTTATGACCATTTTTTCTAAAATTATATCTTTCTAAAAATAAAAATAAAAAAACAAGAAATATCGCAATATATCACAATATATCGTATCGTAACCCCTGTATCGTGATACGTATTGTATCGCCAGATTCTTGGCAATACACAAACCCTATTTATTAGGTGCACTGAAAGGAATAATATCAACATCATCTGTGTACGAGGTAGGGCCTTAAAAACATCAGCCAATCGTTTGTGTGATCATCGCGTAAACGATTGTCCTCTGGCTTGCCATGACGTTCCTTGTGAGACACGTGCGCGGCTGTGCGCTCCAGTAACTTTCCACACTCCACAGGCGCGGCATGCAATGATTTTGTCAGGAGTAAAAACTGCAGATCATGAGTTACCTGTGGAGAGTCCGACATAATGAATCCACTAACACGACACAGCGAATGCCGGTGGTAAACAAACACTCGTGTTCCAATACTGGTGCACGAGTTTTGGGAGGCGTTCCCTCGAAATGAGCTGTGTAGGAGGGCGGTTGTTCTTATGCCGCATTCCAGGCAACCCGTAACCCGTGTTTTTCCAACCTTCTACCCGTGAAAGTGCACTGGAACGGCAGTCAAACCCGTGACTTCCCACCCGTGAACTCGTACTAGATTGATGTACTCCCAGTTACGGGTTCTGACGTCACATAGCCCGCGAAACAACAATGGCAGCCCCTACGGATGCAGTGTTTATGCAAGTGCATGGTAAAATAAAAGGTATAACAGCTTCTCTTGCCTTATGCGCCACTTTCCTCCTCTGTTTCCCTCAAATAAGCAAGGAGTAAGCACCTTTGGCCATAGAAACAATTGTTAATGAGCATAAGCCCCGTACGGTCCGCCATGTTGGTTTGTTTACACTTTTACTCCTGGAACGCTACAAAGTTGTGAGTAAGTCGTGACTTGGGCTCAAAAACCTGCCTGGAACGCAGCATTACGCATGCGCTCATTTCAAAAGCTCAGTAACAGTCTTTGGTTTCTCAGTCGTCGAAAACATCCTCTATAGCACCTTTAAATGCAAATTTGGCAGTTTGGGTTTCTTGGACCTAGTGTGCGGGGAGCTGGAAATGGAAAACCGGGAGTAAAGTTTAAACGGAGTAATTACAAAATGTTTTGAGGCGGTAGGGAAATGTAAACCCGCTCCACTCTAATCCAAACCGGTTTTTAGTTTGTGCCAACACAAAAGCCTGTAAATATTGTTTTTTTTTAATTTTTTTTAAAAAAACTCTATATCAGGGCTGTAACCACCAGTGTGTGTTGTGAGGATTATTCTTTATAAAAAGGTTGAAAAAGTTATTATTTTAGGGTGGTCTAACAGCGTTCGTCAACGTTAAAATGACTAAGGTGACCAATCAAATCCAAGAAGCCGGGCTTTACTGTAAACAGAAGCAGCGCGCGAATTAACGGTCAGTGCAAGGTATGGCTCTGGGTTTAGCTAAACATTTATTATTCAACTATTGTTTTATGATATAAATGTTAAATGTACAACGGTAATATCTAGTGATGCAAACTGCTATTTTTTTAATTGAAAATATATATTTAACGTGAGTCTGCATTTTGTAATTGAATGTGACGTGACAAAAGTGAATGTGCATTATTATTTGAATTAATTTAATGAACGTATGCCTGTTTTCCTGCTAGATTTTAAGTAAACTATTTAACTCAGACCTAAATTAGATTAAACCTGAACTACAACAAAAAATAGTTTTGTCCCCCACTCCCCCGTGTAACGTTACAAGACATTGTTACGGCCTAATATTATTAACAGGTACGGAAGGGGTTTTGTTACACACAAAGTCGACATTAAGGTTAACCGCACTGTAGTGGGATATTGCTAAATTAAAATAAGTTGAATTTTTATTTATTTATTATTGTAGGCTACATGAAAGCAATATTACACTCAAAATCGATTTGTTATTAAGCACTCTTGCTTGTTGCTTAATTAAAATAAGCCAAACTTTTTAACATAATGTGTAAAATACAACCGACACTAATAAGTGTAAAAAAAAAAAAAAAAAAAAAAAATAGCTCTACAATTCTGTGATAAAATGTAGATGTATTTCTCCATCTTTGACTGAAATGAAACTGTGAAAGTTCTTAAGTAGACAACAAATAAACAGTTGGCCTGTATTAAACAACAGCAAAAACTAAGTAAACATTGGTAACAAAGAGAATCACTCACCTTCATTCGTAAAACCTATGGTGTGAAGCTGAAAACACTAGGCTATCCATCTTCCTTGAAACAAACAATTGCTGTGGCACCTTGAAGTTGTTTCCCCAAGCCTAGTTTTCTGTCAATTGCACCATGTTCATTCACTACAGATAAACCAGTTACACTTCCCGAAAGTCTGCCTTTAATGCATAATATGCCAGGTATGTTGCAGAGCAGAAGAGAACCAATGGCGAGTCAGTGGACATTATTCCTCCCAGCTTAGTTAGGCTACTATTAAAAGTGACTGACAGGTCTTTTAAAGGGATAGTTCACCCGAAAATGAAAATTTTGTCATTAATTACTCACCCTCAAATGGTTCCAAATCTGTATGAGTTTCTTTCTTTCTTCTGTTGAGCACAAAAAAGATATTTTAAAGAATGTGGGTAACCAGACAATTGATTGCACCCATTGACTTCCATAGTAGGAAAAAAATGGTGTGGTTAGCCACATTCTTTAAAGGGTTAGTTCACCCAAAAATGAAAATTCTGTCATTTATTACTCACGCTCATGCCGTTCCACACCCGTAAGACCTTTGTTAATCTTCAGAATGCAAATTGAGATATTTTTGTTGAAATCCAATGGCTCCATAAGGCTTGCATATGGAGCAATGACATTTCCTCTCTCAAGATCCATTAATGTCCTAAAAATTTTTTTAAATCAGTTCATGTGAGTACAGTGGTACAATATTAATATTATAAAGTGACGAGAATATTTTTGGTGCGCCAAAAAACAAACAAAATAACAACTTATATAGTGATGGCCGATTTCAAAACAAGGAAGCTTCGGAGCACAAATGAACCAGTGTGTTGAATCTGCTGTTCGGAGCGCCAAAGTCACATGATTTTAGCAGTTTGGCGGTTTGACACGCGATCCGAATCATGATTCGATACGCTGATTCATTGTGCTCTGAATCTTCCTGAAGCAGTTTTGAAATCGACCATCACTATATAAGTCGTTATTTTGTTTTTTGGCACACCAAAAATATTCTCGTCACTTTATAATATTAATATTGTACCACTGTACTTACATGAACTCATTTAAATATGTTTTTAGTACATTAATGGATCTTGAGAGAGGAAATGTCATTGCTCCCTATGCAGGCCTCACGGAGCCATCGGATTTCAACAAAAATATCTTTAAAATATCTTTAACCCTTTAAAATATCTTCTTTTGTGTTCAACAGAAGAAAGAATCTCATACAACCATTTAAGGGTAAGTAATGACGAAATTTTCATTTTTGGGTGAACTATCCTTTTTAACTAAAATTAGCTATTTCCATAGTGTTTATTATCTGTTTATGTTGATTTATTACGTTACTTGCAAGGGAGAACAGGGCTAGTTCTCACACAGGGAGTCTAATAAGCTATGGGACTGGTTGTCACATTTGTTTGACACAATTTATTAATTACAGGTTCTTTTGACCAAAACAATGGTTTACTGTAGTTTAAATGATTTATACTGTATAAATGTAGCAGAAAGTCGATTATAAGCTGTGTTGTGGCAGGTTCTCATTGTCCCTGTTTCCTGCGTTTTCGGTGATCCGATCACAAGTGGTCACTTTTTTTTACAGCACCGCTATTGGGGCATGTTGTCACTAAAGTCTGAAACATTGTGTGCAATGAACTGTATCATGTTTTTCCTGGGCAATAATGGTGGAAATGAAAAGGGTTTTTTTCTTTGTAGTCAAGACTTTAAGACATGTGCCTATATAGATTTTCAAAACTGATTTTCAAAAATAAACTTTCCCTTGAGAAATATTCAGTAGTTAGCAGTAACAGTATTGCAATATAGAATTTAAAAGCAAATAATTGATAAGTGAATTCGTTACCAACCACAGAAGAGATATCCTACTAGTCAACTGCTGAAATAGGTACTAGCAAGTACCAACTACAGGATCAGTATTAGTAACTTTTAGTTACTGGCTACAATAGAATTATTTTTAACAGTTATACATGAATTAAAATGAGAAGTGAGAACACACCCCTGCCTTATTGATGTTAGTTAAATTCAGAATTGTCGCATGACTATTTAATTTACAGTATGTTGAATAACTGAATAAGAATTACTCCATATATGAGGTTATAGATAAACATCAGATCTGCTTATGCAAATGAATCCCAAATGAATCCCAAAAGTGTGAGCATGTAAATCTTTTTATTTTTTAACAAGATAAGTGTATTGAAACCCCTAATTACATTTCTTTTAAGCATGCCCTGTCACCAATAATGTTAAAACATGTTGATCCAGCAAAAGCTGTTTTATAGAATAGTAATCTTTGAATGCAGATGGATTGGCAATGAGAACAGTACAGTCTAATGCTAACTAAAGGTGCATTTCTGGGCTCACTATAACATTTTACACTTCTTTAAAACTTGTGACAGAACAGTGTGTTCAACATCCAAGAAGAGTATCTGGGGGTTAATGATCTCCATGGCACAGATGAAGTGAGAGTAAATGTTTTTGGAGTTCTCACTGCTACCTGCTTTCTGTTTATATAACTCTTCAATGAACTGCATGGCATCTTGAACATCCTGACATTTGCCTGAAGGTGGCGCCAACACACAAAAGAAGCAAAATGAAGAATGAATCAGGTATGACAAGGAAATAGATAACAAAGATAATGCTGCCTTTCTCTTTAATTGAATGTGCACCAATCTACCTTTAAATCCAGGAAAGTATGTTTTTAAATCCGAGAACTGAATCTTCTCGGCCAAGATGTCTATTTTGTTCAGGAACAGGATGACGGAGGATTTAGCAAACAACGGTGAGTGTATGGTTGTGTAGAACAGTGACAAGCTCTCTTCCATACGGTTCTGTAGCCAAAGAGAGGAAGAGTACAAAGATTAACAGATTTATTACATAGGAAGGACAGGAGACATATGAGAACAAACTGACATGATGTAATGCAGTGTAATACAGAGTGCCTGCCCACTTTTTCAGCGGATTGTAAAATAGTCTTTGTTAAAGAGTTATAAGCTATGAACCAAGCCAATCAGCAATGAGGTGAATCACAACACTACAATCTTTGATTTGAAGAAAAAAAAAATTTGACAAAAATACAAAGGTACAAGACTGTACTAAACGGTTTTAGTGAAGGAAAGAACTTCAATCCCATGAAGCATTGCAAACAACATAATTGAAATAAAATGGAGAAATATAAAACTACTCATTTACAAATGTTGATTATATGTATAAAAACAACATATTTTAAGTTTATTACAAAATATGCATATGTTATATATATATATATATATATATATATATATATATATATATATATATATATATATATATATACACACACACACACACACACACACACACACACACACAACCAACCCGAATTCCGGAAATGTTGGGATGTTTTTTAAATTTGAATAAAATAAAAAAACTAAAAGACTTTCAAATCACATGATCCAATATTTTATTCACAATAGAACATAGATAACATAACAGATGTTTAAACTGAGAAATTTTAAATATTTATCCACTAAATGAGCTCATGTCAAATTTGATGCTTGCTACAGTTCTCAGTTGGGACGGGGGCATTTTTACCATGGTGTAGCATCTCCTCTTCTTTTCAAAACAGTTTGAAGATGTCTGGGCATCGAGGTTATGAGTTTCTGGAGTTTTGGTCCCATTCCTGCCTGGTATCCAGCTGCTGAAGAGTTTGTGGTCGTCTTTGACGTATTTTTGAGACCTATAGCAGGCATCAAATTTCACTCCATAGCAGGCAGGCATCACTCCGGGCTAAAGAGACCTTCCAGCGTGTTATCAGCGTTCAGTTCAAAAGCCAGCATCTCTGAATGGTATGGGGGTGCATAAGTGCATATGGTATGGGCAGCTTGCATGTTTTGGAAGACACTATAAATGCTGAAAGGTATATAAAGGTTTTAGAGCTACATATGCTACCCTCCAGATAACGTCTATTTCAGGGAAGGCCTTGTGTATTTCAGCAGGGCAATGCAAAACCACATACTGCAGCTATTACAACAGCATGGCTTTGTCGTACACTGTAAAAAATGACCGTGATTTTAACAGTAAAAGACTGTAAAAATGCTGCGGTGAAAAACTGTCAATTGGTTTACAGAAAGTTTCTGTACTATATACGGTGAATAACTGTAATAGATCTAACGGTACATTTAATGTAATTTTACGGTAAAATACCGTTAAATTCACAGTTTTTGGAAGTGAAAAATAACAATTCATTGTAAAATTTACAGTGAAAAACCGTAAATTGACATTCCCACAATTCCCTGTGTGACACTTCACATTTGATATATTTTCGTTGAAATAACTCTGTTTCTTCTTAGTTTTTCTCATTTTTTTCTAATCAGTTATGTACATTAGGGTTTTATGTTACATCTAATGTTGTTAAATTAATGTTTATTGCATTTTTAAAATTTCATGCATGTTACCATGATGGTGTTTAGTGTGTGTGTGAATGACACTGTGTGCACCTTCTATATATTATATTGTCCTCCTCAGCTTGTGGAAAAGCTGCTTGTGATGAACTTTGATTCATCATGTGACTCTTATCACCACTGTGTTTGGTGACTGTCAGTGTATTATAAAGGTACAAAACAGATATTAGTACTTCATTAGGTTGGTAAATTAACATTATATCAGTTAATGAAATACGTTATTTTACCGTAAATTTTACTGGGATTTTTTTTTTACAGTGTGTAACAATGATGTTAATATTACTGAAATCCAATGTTAAATATACATATTTAAAATGTAAAATTCACATGTAACTCCGTAAGTATGTTTACGGTTTGATGTCATTTTTACAGTATTGTTCTGGTAACCAGCTGCCGGTATTTTTCCGTAGAAACAACGGGATATTTTTTACAGTGTAGAAGAGTCCGGGTGCTGAATTGGCCTGCCTGCAGTCCAGATCTTTAACCTATAGAGAACATTTGGCGCATCATAAAGCGGAAGATGCGACAAAGAAGACCTAAGACAGTTGAGCAACTAGAAGCCTGTATTAGACAAGAATGGGACAACATTCGTATTCCTAAACTTGAGCAACTTGGGCAGTGTGTATATTAGGGGTGTCCTCGACTACGGATTTACATAGTCGAATCAGATTGCCTATATTCGACTGATAGTAGAATCATATATGTTGGGGTTGGGGGGGATGTGATTTGAGCTTGAAAAACAGCAGTCCACTAGAGAGTGCGCACGGACTTTGAAAGGGCCGCGCGCTGAACTGTGCACAAGATGGAGCGGGACACGGAAAATGAAGTAGACCTAAGGCCTATAGCCTACCCGCGGGCGCGGCTTAAGACAACTTTTATTTTCTTTCACACACAGCACAGAGAAACGTCTTTCTAATAAACCGACCAAACTGCCTGTCAAGTGATAGACGAAACTGACAATGATTTTATCTTTTTTAAACAAATGAAAGGCAATGTGGATAAACATTCACAGCCACACATGTACAGAACACTCTCAAAGATATAGAAGAAAATGAATAAAAACATTTTGGATCAATAAACCTTAAATATATATATAAAAATAACTGCAGAAAAGCCACACTGCAGATATACATTTCATATGTCGGCAAATCAAATTACATCGGCTAAACTGTCTGTGCAAGCAGCTTTAAGCAAAAAAATGTAATTCATTTAATAAAAAAAATTATATATATTTTTTTATCAAACATTAATTTACAGAATTTAATTAGAACAGAAATATGATCGAGTCAAACTGCAAAATGCCTGAAGTGCAGGGGAACATATATTCAAAACACAAGCCACAAATAATTAAATTAGATAACCCAGAGTGATCAATAAATAAATTAAAATTAAAGAAATTATTAAAATAACGAAAGTAGGCTATAGCCAGAATTGTCTTTTAACTGCAGAGACAATAAACGCTGAACTGGATTGGCAGTCTTTTTAGCTAAACATTCAAACATCAAATTACATCAGTCTAAAATAGTTTGAAATCATTTGTAGCTACCCTACCTGATTGAGAGAGAAAAATCCAGTCTTTCACGCGATCTGCCTGTGTCCGTTTGAGTCTTTTTAAATAGCGCGCTATAGTCAGCTCGTTGGCCGGAGGAGGCGCGCCGCCGTGTTTGTCGTTATTGAGTCCTAGGACATGAGCTGTTGGCATAACTTGCATCATACGTTTTTTGGATCATCTTTTACCATTTCAAAGTGCATCCAATTGTACACTTTATCCAAGACATTGTTAAAGATTTAATCCCTGCCGCAAAGATGCTCCTCTGCCGGTCACGGATCATGGAAGTGAAACTTTAATCGGTCACATGGGTGGTTGGATTTATTCACGCACATTAAAAATATTTATTAAAAGCTTCTTTCTTTTCACATTTTTATTTATGGTATTAATATAATAGGCTGTATATTAACCTGAAGAACCGGTATGTCTATGTAAAATCAATCAGATATTGAGCACCCCCATATCTCTTCTCATAACACCTCTGCGAAGATTCGACTGTGAGATTGGTAGTCGAATCAGGCTCCTCCTATCGAATATTCGAATCGTCGACTATTCAGGGTCACCCCTAGTGTATATATATATAGGGATGGGCAATATATTGCATGCGATTCTCACGCGCATTTCGTCAGTAAAGCCGGTTCCCTGATTACCGCTAAATCGCCATCACCTGCTTTCAAATGGAGCGCCATTTAACAGACAGAGCCGTAGTTCACTGATAAGCCACGCAAATATCGCGTTCATTATCGAAGGCGATTCATCTGCGATATGAACGTGATATTGCGTGGCTTATCAGTGAACTACGGCTCTGTCTGTTAAATGGCGCTCCATTTGAAAGCAGGTGATGGCGATTTAGCGGTAATCAGCGAACCGGCTTTACTGACGAAATGCGCGTGAGAATCGCATGCGATATATTGCCCATCCCTAATATATATATATATATATATATATATATATATATATATATATATATATATATATATAAGATGTGCCTATATATATATACATATATATATATATATATATATATATATATATATATATATATATATATATATATATATATATAAAGATGTGCCTATATATGTGCATACACTCAAAATCGACATTCAGGTTAACCGCACTGTGCCTATATATGTGAAAGTGCTTACACATCTGGAAAGGCACCATCAATGCTGAAAGGTATATCCTAAGTTCTAGAACAACATATGCTCCCATCCAGATGTCGTCTCTTTCAGGGAAGACCTTGCATTTTCCAACATGACAATGCCAGACCACATACTGCATCAATTACAACATCATGCCTGCGTAGAAGAAGGATCCGGGTACTGAAATGGCCAGCCTGCAGTCCAGATCTTTCACCCATAGAAAACATTTGGCGCATCATAAAGAGGAAGATGCGACAAAGAAGGCCTAAGACAGTTGAGCAACTAGAAGCCTGTATTAGACAAGAATGGGACAACATTCCTATTCATAAACTTGAGCAACTTGTCTCCTCAGTCCCCAGACGTTTGCAGACTGTTATAAAAAGAAGAGGGGATGCCACACAGTGGTAAACATGGCCTTGTCCCAACTTTTTTGAGATGTGTTGATGCCATGAAATTTAAAATCAACTTATTTTTCCCTTAAAATGATATTGATATGTCATCTATGTTGTATTCTGAATAAAATATTAAAATTTGAAACTTCCACATCATTGCATTCTGTTTTTATTCACAGTTTGTACAGTGTCCCAACTTTTTTGGAATCAGGTTCCAGCTCTTCATGGGAGTGAGCGGAGCTAAAGATCTGTTTAGGATCATGTTGTTTCTGATTGGTGTAATTTTCTGTACAGCATCATGGGTAATGTAGTTTTTCACCAGGAATTCCACCGTTTAAAATGATTTTAAAAATAAGCTGAAATAACGTGGCCTGACAGATTCAGCAGAAGCAGATATCACGGATTAACAACCTCACAGTATGTATGTCTTTCAAGAGTTTTTACTTTCAGGACCTGACTGTTGCACTCTATAGTATGCTAGTATGTTATTCAGAATTCAGAATGTTTAGAATGGAATACTAGATTACTGATTGCTATATACCAATTTTTTAAAAATAGCAGGATTGCCAACTTATTACATATACGCCATCTCATGAATTATGGTCTTAACCTTTGGTCAGATGAAAAAAGATGCCAGCTGAGCACACAACATTGTGGGATATGTAGTTGGTCATATGGGTACTTTATAGTTAAAAGTTTACCCCAATGGTCAAATTTGCCAAAAAGTGTAAAAAAACAAACAAACAAACAAACTAATTGGTTGCTTTTCAGTCAGGTTCTCTTTCCTTTTGGCCACATAGAAGGCAAGGCTAAAAATTTAAACCAAGAATGTACACTCATATTACTATCAATGGGAGAAAGTGCAACCGATGTTAGAAGCTCCGGAGGCCACAGAAACAACCAGTGTCCTGAGACGCACACTTAGGACTGCACATGCACATTGGCTGGACCGACTTGAAATATACGCTTGTTTAATCTCAATTGGAAGGCTGTGTCTTAGTACGGCTGAATTTCTTGGCTGCCACAGGCATCAAGCTCCGTCAAAGGTTGTCTCAATTTTAAAGGATCCTTTGAAGGCAGCCTTCGTTTTGCATCCTTAATTTGGCCTGTTTTGAAGGATGCATCAAGTGTATCCATCACATCCTCCAAACACCCACAATCCTTTGCATACATTCCAATTCACAAAAAAAGAATTAGCATAAAATGAATCAGCACTGAGCTTGTCCAATTTCACTATGTAATTCAAGAGAAAAATAAAAAATAAAAATTTGGAGGTTTTGTTTTGTTGTAAATTAATCGCATAATGCTAAACTGTGCATAATGTAAACTACTGAGAGCCTGGATTTCTTTGGGGAAGAAGAGGCAAAAACATACTTTCTTGTTATTCTCCAGAAGTTGGTCGTACTCGCTGAGGGAAGCTAAAAATATGAGTGATGTCACATTCTGAAAGCAATGGATCCACTTCCTTCTCTGTCCCCTCTGACCACCGATATTTACAATCCTGAAAATACAGAAAGACCAGAAATCAAGTTTAGTAATCTCATCCACTTTTCTATATTATCTGTTGTGGTTCATACTAGGCCCGGATTTGTCCCTAAAAACTTTTCCTTCCTTTCTGTCACATTTCATAATGTCTTCCAGTAGCAGCTCCTGGCTATAAATTTAGGTGGTTCTTAGCACTAGTTTGTGAGAAACATTTTGTAAGCTAATCTCTGAACATATGCAGACACACTTTTGGCAGTGGTCTAATGTCCTTGCGTTATTCAACCTGAGGGTGGCGCTCTAATGTTGATTGATAGGCACACATATGCTGTGTCCCAATTGACCCTTCGCTAAGCCACGCCCGAAAACCACCACAGGCCAATCGTGGTTTAGCAACCATTACTAGGTGCGGGAGGTCTGTCAAGCTTTCGAGCGAGGGAACATGGTGAAGCTTTGTGCTAATGGATTATGTTAACCTGATACCCGGTATCCTAAAGGTTTTATTAACATCTACACATACCCCAACACTAACTTACCCTTACAATAATGCATATACAGTAATTTTGCGTTATTTATCATGACAACAATGATGTAATATTGATGTATGCATATGCAGTAAGCCCAGGTAGGACAATCTGACGGGTAGGTTAGCTAGCTAGCTAACTCAGCACATCATTGCTTGGAAATAATGACGGTTCTTTCTTCATAATGCATATATTTGAACGTGAAATGAAAATCATTAAAAGGCAAGACGGAGTTATGTTAGCCTGGCCTGCTAAAAATATAAGCGGGAGAATCATTGCAAAGCGGTCAGGCTAACGTCTTGTGTTTATTTCATAAGACTTATGGATAAGCTGTTTGATTTATAATTATTGGGTTATTTTCACAAATTTCACTTAACCTGCTGTGTATGAACAAAGCTTTTCCTCAATAAATTGTGTGTTTTCTATTTGAATGGTCAGCGTATGAGGCGCTGCTGCTCGCGCTGGGAGCTTTAGCTTCAATTTTGATCAAATTATTTTCTAATCAGTTGCATATTATGTCGTGGATATATCCCTTGAATGCATACTGCAGTCCTTTTTGTCTTGCTCTCTCAGATATTTCACCTATTCGCCAAAAATGACTAATTATCTCCTTGAAAATGTCTGACACCGGTGCATACATACTGTAAATGACTTGCCAGACGCGAAAGCTTGACAGGCGTAGCAACAGTAACTAAGGAGGGCGGGGCTTAGCGAAGGGTCCATTCAGGGGCTGCGTCCTCCAGAGGTCGCATTTGAAGGCTGCGTACGTCATCGAGTCGGTCTCATTTAAGAAAACTAACCATAATAAAATTTACTGTTATTCATTGTGAGGTGTAAAATACTGTCATTTCTTTCTTACTTTGCAATCTAATGGTTACTTGTCTTAAATGAGACCGCCCCGATGACGTATGCAGCCTTTAAATGTAACCTCCGGAGGACGAAGCCCCTGAATTGGGACACAGCGATATCTTAGTGCACCAAAAAATGAAAATTTCCCCATGATTTACTCACCCTCAGGCCATAGGTGTATATGACTTTCTTCTTTTAGATGAACACAATCGGAGTTATATTATAAAATATCCTGACTCTTCTAAGCTTTATAATGGTAGTGAATGGCACTCATGATTTTGAAGCCCCAAAAAACTGCATCCATCATAAATGTAATCCATATGGCTCCAAGGGGCTAATAAATGCCTTCTGAAGCAAAGCAATGTTTTTTTTTGTAAGAAAAATATCCATACTACAAACATCTGGTGGTGCACTTACAGTATGCATGTTCTCTTCTAATGACAAAATTAGCATCATGCACACTGTACGCTGACCCTTGCATACACATAAAAAGTGAAGTATACTTTGGACTTTAGTATCATAATACATGCTTGGCAAAGCCACACACCAAATTTGAATATATCCTGCTCAATTTATGACTTAAAATAGTCGAGAATCTGAAAAATATTTGCTGCAGAATGCTGAACACGATTGCAATTTATTATTTATTCAGTTTATGAAGTCTATCTACCTGTCCTTATACAGATAAGCGTGTCTGATGTCTTCTTCTGAATCAGATAGTGGCTCACTTTGTAAATGACGACAGAATAATTACAGTGTTTGGGTGCATTGTCCTTTTAAATGCCAGCATAAACTTCCATTGCCGTACCTCATAGTTAACCTCCCCCTACTAATGCACTGCTCTGTAATGCCGTTAGTGGGAGATCGGACACGTAGAATATCTTGAGTTGTAGGGGTGTAGTCTTCAGCTGCGATGCGGTCCAAGTTATAAATAAAGCTTTGGAAACATATTTGTTATTACTATTAATAAAAATAATGCAATAGCAAATATCACTTTGACTAAAAATCCTAGAATGTGATTTTGAAATGGTTATGAATCATCAGGAAAGGAGAAGATAAAGATGCAGGAAGTCAGTAAAAGGGGTTGACAGGAATTGTCTTGAACACACTTACTACCCAGTGGAGTCCAGTAGCTGATACTCTCTGCATCGTTTGTAGCAGATTTTAAAGCCTTGGTCTTCCCATAGGTGACGAATAGCCTCTACATAACTTCTCTGCAGCTGAGTTATCTGATGTATGTCCTGATCCTGGAACCACTGGGCATAAATCTACAGATATCACAGAACTAATGACTCAAGAGACTGCCATTTTTTGTTACTATTTTAATATATTGTATATTTATTCATGATAAAAAGAATAATTATTTTAAATGTATTTTATTTTTTGCCAATCAGGATTGGCCCTGATTAATCTCCGGGCTCTACAGAAACACTCTTGGTGTCTTGATCACCTCGTTCTGTGGGTTGGAGTAGGGAATCTTTAGCGTGCTCATGGCTTCTGTTATTGCACTCATTGCTTGGAAGATATTCTGGAAAACCAGTTTAGTGTAGCTGCGCCTCTCGTCTTCTGAGAAGCCATTTCCATGAAAAATCCTCATCTGCTTCATAAACGTTGTTTTTCCACTTTCTTTTGTGCCTAAATCAAAGCAAAAAAAAACATGTGCCTCAGCATAGAAAACCTGAGAACAGGAAAACTGAAACTAATCAGGACCTGAATTTCGGTGCGGTATCCCAGCTAACAGACTTTTGTTATAAGAACATTCTCTAAATATTCAGTGTTGGTTCTGGGAATGTAAAAAATGTCCAGGAACGTTTTTTAAAGGTATAATGTTCCTCAAACATTCTTTCAACTTAATTTTGATTTAAAATTCAACATTTTAGGAACGTTGATTTGTAACTGAAGATATTCAACTGAAGATCTGATTAAACAACTTCTTTTTCAGCAATTGCAGGTGTTTTCAGAAAACATTTCTGCATTGATAAAGCAGATCAACCTGTCTGCTTTAAGTAAGTTTTCACTGTACTGCCTGTTACTATCTAACCTATACTGAACATATCTCCACACCATTTTTAGAAGACATGTTCAGGACTGCCAGAAAAAATCAAATTTTTTTTTTCAATTTCCAGATTTTATCCAGATGGGTTTTTGAAAGTCTGGACAGCAATTTTACAGATGCCTCTCAGTCTGGATGCTCTGGCTGCGCAAATCGGATTTCAAACTGTCTTTTGCGTCACTCTTAATGCAACACCTAACAATAACATCAAAACTGACGGTGTTCAAATAGTACGTCCAAAGATTTTGGCATTTTCCTGTGCGACAGAGGAGTTCTGCAACCGCAACTCACAGTGCACTTAAGCACTTATTTGGAGAACAAGATGGTGCACCTCCATTTTTCTAGCATATGTTTTGAAAGCCTCGTCACATACACAGCAAAATCCCCAGAGTTAAATCAACCCTGCTCAGAGTACATGTGGTCCCTCTCTGAATAGTGTTAAAGTAACACTGAAGCAGAGTTAAATTTAATGAGATAATTAAGCAATTAATTAAGTAATGATTGTGCATTAGTGATGAACACCTGCTGTTAACAAGCAGAATCACTGAAGAAATAAGAAAAAACACAAGAACTACAAGTGACTTAAGTCACAGCCTTATTAATTGCTTATCTCATTAACTTTAACTCTGCTTCAGTGTTACTTTAACACTATTTAGAGAGGGACCATGTGTATTCTGAGCAGAGTTGATTTAACTCTGGGGATTTTGCTGTGTACAAGTACGTATAAGTTGTTACTAAAGCAACCCATGCAGTTAGGTTGGTAATGTCTGGACACACAAATCTTATTTGATTACTTGCAATTAATAGTGCGGACAGTCTGCCTGAAAAGAAAAATCTGATTTGAGGAAAAAAAAACTGATCTGCCTACAGTCTGAACATACTCTAATTCTACTTTGGGATGAGAAAAGCAAATTTAGATTTTAGAGTCACAGGTCTAATCAGCTCTTAGATGATCACATGTCATAAATGTATCCCAAAATATGAAGTAACAAACACAAAATGGCAAATATCTAATGCCCTAAGTTTACCTTCACTTTTAAAGATGAGACCAGAAAAGACAAAATAATATTTCTCAGTTTTCCTTAATGGGAGGAATCTATATTTTTGTGAAAAAGTAAAAATAAACACACATAATGACTTAAAATGAATGAGATCATGTGGAAGTTGATGAAGGACTGATAGAATCATCTCACCTAATAAAAGCAATAGAGGTTGTTTATTTTCTCTTTTCCTCTGCTCAGCAAGGATGCAGTCGATTTCCTTATTTTTGGCTATGCTGTCCATTTTGCTACAACCACAGTAGTAATAATCCCCCATTTCTCCTGCAGATATACAATAACTACAAAAAACAATAATATTAAGCATTTTTTAAGCATAGTATTGTATTAAATTCACAGTAGATTACAGTAGAACATCAAGAAGTAGCAGTTAAATTTGCGCATGCGCAACAGAATGCCGTTGCCATTGTATCAGCAGCTGCTGCTTAAAGTCCCTATTGGCCGGCTCCTGCATCAGCATCACATGCATGCATTGTGCTGCTCATGTGAACAGCGTCGGCCAATACTGAGCTGGCGTTCTGACGTAGAACCATGCAAAGCAGTTTGAGCCAAGTGATTACAAAACACTTTGAGCAGGAGTTCAAATGTAGACCCGCTCCACTCCTAGGCTTATCCACACCAGCATTTAGTCTAAGTGTTGTGAGGTGACATGCAAATCATTGGCTTCATCTGAAACTTTTTCGTTGTTGAAAAGAAAATAATACTATCTGGACTTTTTTTGTGTGGAAATTATATTAATTACTTGTTTAAATGATTGATAATTAGACATTCTGTTTGCTAGAGCTGCACGATTATTCGCGTTTTAATTGTGATAGCGATTTTGGTTTCTATCGATTGATTTAAATAATCCTTGCAATATTTGCCACACTGATTATTTGTCCTGAAAAAAAAAATCTTTTTTTCATTTCCATTATCTTGCATTGGTAACAAGCCTCCACTATCTTTGCTGGTTGCCAGATGTCACGAAGATAAATCCCCCAAACGGGGCTTTTCTCGATGAGATCAAAAAAGTTTTTTGGCTTTTAGTATGAATATGTTAGTCTTACTGTTATTTATAAGCTATGTACAAAATTTGCATTTAGAAGGTATAAGCATTTAAAACTTGCAGTCTCTCACTTTTGCCAATATGCTGACATCATGCTGCACTTCAGCTTCTCATCAGATTTTCTGACCAATCAAATGCTTTCTAGAATCTACATTGTGAATGGCACATAGTGCAGTATATAGGGGATAGGGAATGATTCAGACACTGTAAATATGCTTTCCATTGGGCCAAATGAAGTGTGATTTCACGAAGAGTTGTCAAAAGTACCGACTTTAGTACCTATCGGTACTGAATTTTTTTAAAAATGTGATGCTTTGAGCACTGTTGAGTGGTTTCGTAGACACCTCTGATTGGTTATTGTGTTGACGCGCTCATCAGATATGTCTGTGATTGGCTACAGTGATCAACGCAATGATCAAATTGCTTAGATGAACAGACACGGTCACGGGGCCTTGTTGTGTAGTGTGGGCTGACCAATAAAAGTGCTTCATAAAACGCATGTCCTTAGAAAGCTTGGGCCCTGCCGCATACAACACAAGACTCTCAGAGGAAAGACGGCAATAAGATACGCCTCGGTGGAGGAAGAGAGCCTTTCGTGACCAACAAACACTGTTAACCTTCCGCTTCTAGCTCGGTAGACTCTCCACTGCTCCGTCTGAAAGCTGACAGGAAGTTGTCATCTCTCAGGGTTTTGGGGGGTTTGAAAAACCATGTTCTCACAGATCAACACATTTTAGTTTTTGCTAATATGCTCAGTGTTTATTCTAGTAAACAAGTAGTCAAGTCCTTTTTGAGGTTTCTAATATCATTTGTTTTCTTTGTGTTGTTCCACAGAAGTTCTCAAACACTGATTTCCTCCCCCCAGTTCTTTCCAAGAAAAACGTCAGTTTGGGATGTCTGGTTAAACCGGATTCTTAAAGTGTAGTTAAAAAGGCCTGATATGACTTATTTGAAGCCTTTGCCGTCACTCTGAATATTTGATTAACTTGTTAGCGTGACAACCTTTCCTATCTTGATGTTATTTCCTTCCAAAGCAATGTGTCAGAAGAGTTTGCTGCATGTGATACTCAACGTTCATGTGAGATCTGATGTTTGTTCAAACACTAGTTGGAATACAAAAGATAAACGCCCTCTATTTGAACCAGTTTTTTTTCTGATTACACTTTTTTATTGTATTAGCAACCAATTCGTGAGATTACTTTTGTAATTTGTTTTGGTAAAATGTCCCTTTAAAGTTGTCAGTGTTTTCTCTTTTTGAAAGGACTGGTCCGCGATAGACGCCTGCTTTCAAATGCTCCCACGTGTAAGCGCGTTTTTACAGCATTGATCATTGATCCGTGAACACAGTAGCCAATCAGAGGTGTTTACGAATCTGCTCAACAGCACTCAAAGAGTCACATTTTTAAAATTTCAGTATCGACTAGGTACCAAAGTCGGCACTTTTGACAGCTCTAGTTTCACGTTAATGAACTGCTGCAGCGTGCACACAGTCTGCTTCGGTCCAGAGACATGATAGCACAGAGTGGATTATATGAGTGAGTCGCATACCAAAAAGTGTATCGGACCCATTTTAATTCTGCACAGAATGCTATATTTTAAAGCGATACGGAGGAAATTAGGAGGAGAAATGGTTAGAGATTAGGAAGAAACTGCGGCTTTACCGAGCTCAACGGCTCTGGACAAGATGTCATATAAACTAAACGCTATTGGGCAATTTTTAAAAAGGAGAGGAGCTGTTTGATATGTCCCGCCCTGTCTTCCTGTTTCAGTGGAAATGACGTCAACACATTGAATAATGCTGCGCGTTTCAAGGCACTTCAGTGGGCCTTTAAAAGGATACATTTTCTGCCCAGTGTTTTACTTAATCTTCTCAAACTGAATAAAAAAGCGCTGATGATTTGTGTTCCTTGAGGCCGTGTCTGCGGGTTTCTGCTACTAAATCTGCGAGAGAACCTTCTCTGTGACAAACTGTAATAAATCCAAACAATGCTTGACCATATTGTTTGCGATCATGGTTGGTGAATAAATGAAACCTCTACAATACAAAGTAAAAAGGTAACAATTTGTTTTGTTTTCTTGGAATTAATATTAGCAATTTCACTTTTTCACGTTTTAGATTTTGAGAGAATCTTCTTAAAGGTGCCATCAAAAGTTTTTTTACATGATGTAATATAAATCTAAGGTGTCCCCTGAATGTGTCTGTGAAGTTTCAACTCAAAATACCCCATAGATTTTTTTTAAATAATTTTTTTTAACTGCCTATTTTGGGGCATAATTAGAAATGCACCGATTCAGGCTGCGGCCCCTTTAATTCCTCACGCTCCCCACCCCCGGAGCTTGCGCTTGCCTTAAACAGCATAAACAAAGTTCACACAGCTAATATAACCCTCGCAATGGATCTTTACAAGATGTTCGTCATGCATGCTGCATGCATACATCAGATCATGTGAGTATAGTATTTATTTGGATGTTTACATTTGAATCTGAATGAATTTGATAGTGCTCCGTGGCTAACAGGCTAAAGCTAACATTACACACTGTTGGAGAGATTTATAAAGAATGAAGATGTGTTTATGCATTATACAGACTGCAAGTGTTTAAAAATGAAAATAGCGACGGCTCTTGTCTCTGTGAATACAGTAAGAAACAATGGTAACTTTAACCACATTTAACAATACATTAGCAACATGCTAACGAAACATTTAGAAAGACAATTTACAAATATCACTAAAAATATCATGTTATCATGGATCATGTCAGTTATTATTGCTCCATCTGCCATTTTTCGCTATTGTTCTTGCTTGCTTACCTAGTCTGATGATTCAGCTGTTCACAGATCCAGACGTTAATACTGGCTTGTCTGATGCCTTGAACATGGGCTGGCATATGCAAATATTGGGGGCGTACATATTAATGATCCTGACTGTTACGTAACGGTCGGTGTTATGTTGAGATTCGCCTGTTATTCGGAGGTCTTTTAAACAAATGAGATTTATATAAGAAGGAGGAAACAATGGAGTTTGAGACTCACTGTATGTCATTTCCATGTACTGAACTCTTGTTATTCAACTATGCCAAGGTAAATTCAATTTTCCATTCGATGGCACCTTTAAGGTTTTACCAGGTTTTATAACGTAGAGCAGATGAAATCTACATGGGTAAACATGGCTAAAAGAAAAAAAAAACATGAGTATCGTTCTTTGAGGTCTGTCTGTAGGAATTTGCATTTGTAGAGCGAAATGGATCGTTTTGTATTAAAGGTGCAATATGTAAGATTTCTGTCCGCTAGAGGTCGCTAGAGGCCTATTCAAAACAAAGGCATAGCTTGATGACGCCAAGTTTGAGTGCAGAATCTTGGGCCACGTGGTCTTCACCTCACATCGCCGCTGGAGTGATTGCGCAACACACGCCGCGAGCAGCGGAACTTTTATTATGCCACAGTCGCCGGCGCCGCTTCTGCTTTTCCGGTCATGAGTATGAGGTAACGTTTATCGTATTAGATACATTTGAGAGTGTTGAAAATGATGTTATAACGTTACTCTTCCAATGCTGGATCACTGGAAATGCTGTATTACTGTTACTAAAAATAAAGCTGCATCTGATTATGCTATGTTAGCTACTTGACAAAATAGTGTTTTTCTCTGAGGCATGGTAAAGCATGGTACTCGCAAAAAATCAAGAAAATTAGATTTAAACAATAAGACTAAACGTGTTGAGCTATATAACAACAATTAGTTTTCTGTCTATAAACGTAACCAAACAGTTGTTCCCTTGTCTACGGTGTTTCCATGGTTTCTACAAAATAAAATGGTGCAACTGACAGGCGACTCCTCACATGTCCCGTGTCCTTGGTTAAAATTGCAATTTTCTCACGATTTACAAATATTTGGAATATAACATTTGGAATATTGTAAGTACTCAAGTGAACAAAATATATAACACTGGCCTAGTGGTTTTTGGATACTTTACTGCAAAAATCTTACATATTGCACCTTTAATTCCCCGTGAGATGAAGCTATCATAGAAAAGTCAGACATACATCACCGTATTAAACAACAATTAAAACGGAGAAAACACAGATAATCACTCACCTTCATTCATAAAACCGACGGCGTAAATGGGAAACAAAATCCATCTTCCTTGAAACAAACAGTTGTTGTGGCACCTTAAATGAACTTGCACGTTCGTTCACCACAGATGACAGTTGTACTTCCCGAAAGTCTGCCTTTAATGCATATAATATATGCCAAGTATGTTGCAGAGCAGAAGAGTAACCAATGGCGAGTCAGTGGACATTATCCCTCCCAGTTTAGTAACTATTTAAAGTGAATTACACGTCTTTTTAACAAAAAGTAGCTATTTCCACTGTGTTTATTTTATGTTTACTTGCTAGGGGAGAATGGGGCTATAGTTGTCACACAGGGAACTGGTTTGTCACATTTGTTTTTTCACAGTCTATTATTAATTACGTTTTGTGTTGACCAAACAATGGTTTACTGTGTTAAATATTTATGTTCGTTTTATTGTACTACTGTATAAATGTAGCAGAAAGTCTATTATAAGTTGTGTTGTGGCAGGTTCCCATTGGCCCTATTTCCTGCGTTTTCGGTGATCCGATCACAAGTGGTCGCTATTTCACAGCTGTTGGGGCATGTTGTCACAAAAGGTCGTCAAAATTGTGTTCACTTTCCCTGTTCTCTGGAGTAAAATGTGTGACAACTAGTCTAATTAATTTTACTAGTAACAATTTAATTAAAAGCAAATATTTGATAAATACATTCGTTACCAACAACAGAATAGATAGTCAAGTATTGATATAGTAGGCTACATGCAGCTGGATCAGTAGCAGCTTTTTCTAACTATAATAAATATTTTAATAGTTATATACATATAACTAAGTGAGAACAAACTGTCTGGACCCTGTTCATTAAAGTGATAGGCCTACATTTCTTAAGTGTTTAATTAAAAATGCCACATAATGGGCAATTTTATCAATATGCCCCTATTATATAATTTCTGACTCTTTTTCTTCATGCACTTTCCACATGGTGTCGATAAAGAGCTTGGAATCAACTGCAAATCTGCACGTTAAGTCTCTCATAGTTTGACGATAACAACGTATCTCAAGTCACGTCAACAAACGGAAGCACCACGTGTATAGTCTATGAGTGTTTTGAGTAATACGCATTTGTATATATGCTTATATATATATGTTAAATGAAATATTAGAGGTGTTTTATTAAAATACACAGAGGATAGGACTTCACCAGATATGTTTGACTAGGAATGGGCGTTGTCCATTCAGTCGAATAGCAGGGTTTGTGGCGAGACACGCCCCACGAGCTCCACAGTCGTTCCTCCACCAACCTTGCCTTATTCCAGGCCCCGCCCCCTCTCGCGTTTCTACCTCTGATTGGCTCCGCGCCCTGTCACTCACGCTCCATTTTCCAGCTGTCGCAGCTCCAGGTTTGTCTGCGACTCACACCGGACTGGACGGTGCGATCATCTGGAAATTTTTTCACTCCGTCGATTTTTTTAGGAGCCCACACCTGTGTCATTTTTTCGTCCATTTCTCGTCTTTAAATATTCATTAACCCCAATCGGATGCAAAGAAATGAGCGGTGAAATCAGCGCGTGGAGTGTAAATAAAGATTCCGGCTAGCTAGCAGGTTAGCCCACCCAATTAAGCTAGTTAGTGCGCTTAGCTAATTAACTTATCGGGTTTTGTATGCTCAAAATCAAATGTTTGGACTGTAGTCGGTGTTGTATGTGCACACGGCGTCTTTAAAAGCGCATATGGCTGTCTTCTGCCACCTGTCGCCGCCGTGTGTTAGCTAGAGATCCGGATAGCTGATGGACAGTGTTGCGGTGATTCTGGGCACTGGGGCGGTTAGCTTAGCGAGACAGCAAAGGACAGCACGGATGTCGTGGCAGGCTAGTTTGTCCCTCCGGGACTCTAGTTGGTAGTCATCACAGATTATTAAAAACGGGGCTTGGGTTGGTCTGATAGTGGGGAGATCTTTAGATTCACATCTGGCCTCCAACCTCATCCAGTCTTTGGCCTTGTTTGATAGACCCGTTTGTATGAGCAGGCTGAGGTTGTGGTGCTCTATTTTGCTTCATCGATTTACGTGTACCATCATAAGGCATCCAGGATTGCATGCTGCATTTTTAAACAACATTCCCCCAAATCCATCCTGTTCCTCTTTCGACACGGTTGCAAAGGGAAGCGGACCGTAGCAGTGTGTCAAATCAGGGTTGGGATCTCCAAACGCTGTGGTGATGACTCTGGAGTCCATGATGGCCTGTTGCATGAGTGAAGAGGCGAAGGAGTCCAAAAGAATCAACGCCGAGATCGACAAGCAGCTCCGGAGAGACAAACGAGATGCCAGGCGGGAGCTCAAACTCCTCTTACTGGGTAAGTGCATCGCTGACAGCTGCTGTGCCCGTCGATTATGGCAAAGAGATGCATGAGGAGGTTTGACGTATTGCTTTGTGGATCTAATGCATAGTGATGCTGACATGCGGTTTAAGTTGAAATATAAGGCAAATGTGTTACTATCACTGCTTATATGTCATTCACGTACATACGATTTCACTTTATATAATTCATGCACGTGTCGCATTGTGCTTTTAGGATTGTTGGATATTCCACGAAATGTAGCTCGTCAAAGGTCCTGAATAGAATGCTGATGGGATATTTGTCTTAATTAGATCCAGTTCTAAGATCCATGGAAATATCAGGGAATTCTGTTTGTAAATGTTTTTACATTTTTGCTTGGTTACATGGGGAAAATATTTTAAAATATATTTCAATTACTTTTGTTGTTCATGTGATTTTTACTTTATATAGTTCATGTGTTATAGGCACTGTGTTTTTGGGATGTTCCACAACACATACTTGTCAAATCCTAAAAAGAACCCAGTTCTAATGGTTTACAAGGATCAAACCCACTTGATTAGGTAGAGAAAATTGATATATTTGGAAATGGGGAAAAAATAAGATGTATAGGGTTTTTTTTTTTTTTTTTTACATCGGGAAAATACCATAAGAATCAAACATGAATCCTCTAAGAATCAGAAAAGTTCCTATTTGATAGCTCAAGTCCTATTTCAGTTGTTCCCAAATTTTATAGTAGAAATTTCATGTGTGAAAGTACCCCAACAAGCCATTAAACTGAAAGTCTAGATCGTTAATTTATTAGCAATGAACATTAGTAAGTGTTTTAGAGTCTTTGAGTTTCACGAGTGTCAGTTTACATTCATCTTGTGATCTGACCATTAGGCTGCTCTTTGCTTTCGTTTTGGTGTCAGAGCCATTAGGTCATTTGTGGATGTAAGCAAAGCTAAATAGTCAGCAATTTAAGCCTGAGAGATTGTATCTGAATATTTAGAGCGTCTCATAACACGCGTCCTTACATTGTTCTCAGAATGGGAGAGATGCAGTAACTATGAAAATAATTAGATCAGAGGCTTAATTTGAAACTCGGGTTGCAAAATCTATTTAGGACAGTGTTTGCATCCCAGTTTATTGCTGCTAAAGTCAAATAGAGTCCAGATTTTATCTTTTCTGATTGCATCTCTTTAACCGATCCTTTGAGCTCGGATGAGAATACGCAGCGCCAACGTAGAAACTGAAACCTATTCTGACCAGATTGTGGTTCTACAAGCCTATCCTGTTCCCAAAAATGGCAAAAACTGTTAATCTGGCAGCCACGCGTTAGGTTGCTGTTAAAAACTGCAGGTCCGGTCAGAAAGGGATCCTCAAATTGCGTAGATGAACAGACACGGTCACGGGGCCTTGTTGTGTAGTGTGGGCTGACCCATAAAAGTGCTTCATAAAACGCATGTCCTTAGAAAGCTCGGGCTCTGCCGCGTGCAACACAACCAGCCTTTGTGCCCAGACTCTCAGAGGAAAGACAGCAATAAGATACGCCTCGGTGGAGGAAGAGAGCCTTGCGTGACCAACAAACACTGTTAACCTTCCGCTTCTAGCTCGGTAGACTCTCCACTGCTCCGTCTGAAAGCTGACAGGAAGTTGTCATCTCTCAGGGTTTTGGGGGGTTTGAAAAACCATGTTCTCACAGATCAACACATTTTAGTTTTTGCTAATATGCTCAGTGTTTATTCTAGTAAACAAGTCGTCAAGTCCTTTTTGAGGTTTCTAATATCATTTGTTTTCTTTGTGTTGTTCCACAGAAGTTCTCAAACACTGATTTCCTCCCCCCAGTTCTTTCCAAGAAAAACGTCAGTTTGGGATGTCTGGTTAAACCGGATTCTTAAAGTGTAGTTAAAAAGGCCTGATATGACTTATTTGAAGCCTTTGCTGTCGCTCTGAATATTTGATTAACTTGTTAGCGTGACAACCTTTCCTATCATGATGTCGTTTCCTTCCAAAGCAATGTGTCAGAAGAGTTTGCTGCATGTGATACTCAACGTTCATGTGAGATCTGATGTTTGTTCAAACACTAGTTGGAATACAAAAGATAAACGCCCTCTATTTGAACCATTTTTTTTCTGATTACACTTTTTATTGTACTAGCAACCAATTCGTGAGATTACTTTTGTAATTTGTTTTGGTAAAATGTCCCTTTAAAGTTGTCAATGTTTTCTCCTCCTTGCTCATTTTGTGGTAAAATACTTCGTTTTTTCATTAACTTTATTTTGATGATTCGTTTGTTTTGTTTAGTAGCTTTGACAATTGTTTGACATTTAAAGCAGTCAAGAAATGAAAATTCACCCAAACTATTTTGTAAATGCTTGGTATTAATCTAATTGCGGCCAATATATCCAAACCTTTTTTTTACTATGTAATTTTTAATCAGAATGTCATAACTCGATCTTCTGGTGAAACAGACTTCTCTCTGGTGATGTATGCAGGGCTTCTCCAATCATTTTGCCTGCTCAAACTCCTCCCCTTTCTTACAATTGACTGCAAGCTCTCATTCAGATCTGCCTCATCCAATCAACAGCCATTGAGTAGAGCCCATTTCTAATATATATATATTTTTTTTTCGATAACCTGTTATGCTTGGTTATATGTCATAATACGGAAGAACAGATCTGTCGATACTTCAGTTTCTGACTTTAACTTTCTTTTTACATTGACATCGGATGAACTGATACTGAAATTTTAGTTTTAGGTGATATTCCAGTTCTTTATTTTAAATGCTACTAGTTAATTTTGGCATCACAGCATTATAATATACAGTATGAAAAATGGATATTAAGCTAATCAAAATGTAAAAATATCTGAAATGTGCACGTATTATTAAATATCCAATATCTAGCGATTTAATAAAAAAATAAAAGTTTCCGTAATGTGCGCTAAGTTGTATGGTACTACTGATATATCGTTCATGCACAGACCCAACTAAACAATTTTAATATTTGCTTTTTTTTAGCACCTTTTTTAATAAAATTAAATCAAGGTACACTATTCATGGTTTGCAAAAATGATGTAAATAAAATAAGGTATCGATAAGGATGAAAATATTGAAATTTTGGCTGGTAATTATATTAATGTTTTGACGATATACATTTTTTTTTTCTTTTTTTTTATTGCTAGAAATGAATTTTGGCATCGCAACATTGTAATGTACAGTATGAAAATGGATATTCATTTTGAAATTTGCTAAAGATTAAGTTTAATTGAGTGATAGATTAAGTGTAACATTTTTTGAAATGTTTATAATATCCAATATCTACTGATAAATTAAATAAAAAATCTTTAACATTGACTAAGTTATTGATATAATACCAGTAATGTTGTGCATCCCTAGATATAAACGTTCCAAAATGTAAGACCCAGTTAATCAGTTTTAGCATTGGTCGTCAGCTATTTTCATTCATCGATTTGTATGGTTTTGACAGGTTAGTTGTTGCAGCCCAGTGCGTATGAGCTGCGTTTTGTTCTCTGCTGCAGGAACTGAAGATACAGGCTGATTGAGGTAGAGAGAAGCCTGTGTGTGTTGGCGTTCTCTGCTGGAGGGACTTGAGCCGAGGGCAGCCACTCTTCATTTTCAGCCCACACTTCTGCTGCACACATGAATGCACGCTGTTGCTGTGTCACATGATCCGGATGCAGAGATCCAGAGAGAAAGAAAGCAAGGAAAAGGATCTCATCCGTCACTCACTCGAATACCTTATTCACGAAAACGTGCTACTTAGCAACTTGTTTCTGCTGCGGGCACATCTGAATGACAACCCGGACTTCCAGGTTTCTTGTTACGCCACACGGTCGGTTCTAGCCAATATTTACCTAGCAGTGTCGAAAGCGCGCCGCAGTATAGAGTCTATAACACCTGAGTGTTGCGGAGGAGCTTGATGACTCAGAATAAAGATTGTACAGAATGTTTGTTTTTTTTGGACACACCTAGCACAAAGCTGACATTGTTCTCATGCAACCAACATATGGCCTGTTTTCGTTTCACTTTATTGCTATTAAAGTCCATGTTGCCTTTGTGTCGTTCAGTTTCTCTATAGGCTACAAACCGCTTGGAATCCGAATTTTAAGTATTACTCAACCCACTCGCGATGAATTGCTCTCGAAAAAAACTGATTTGTTTTAAACTCTGCTCCTCACTCAAGCGAAGCAATCTGACCACTGTGGTGGTGGTGTTTATGAAACGCCGGGTTAGCATTTGCAACCACATAACGATAAGGATTCAGTATTTGCATGCAAGTTTAAAACCATGCAAATACCCCGCTAATACACACCTCATGATTTCCATGTTCAAACCAGTGAGCTGGAGTTGCAGGGACTGTAGAATGTGTTTGTGTTTGTTCAACAACGCTTCGGTATCGGGTTCAATCTTGTGAAATAGGACGGACCGGCATAGTAGAATTAGCTGGTTTTCTTTTAAAGTCACCACAGTGCTTTTGTTGTTGTTGTTGTTGTTTTTTTATTTTATGTATTGTTTTACTTTTTTTTATATATATATATATATATATATATATATATATATATATATATATATATATATATATATATATATATATATATATATATATATATATTATTTTTTTTATTTATTTTTTTTTTTATTGCTATTTAATTGTATTTTTTTAATTTAATTAATTTTGTGAAATTTAAGTAGAATTTAGCTAGTTTTCTTTTAAAAACCTCAGTGCTTTGCTTTTTCTTTTTTTAACATTTGCTTTTTTATAATTGTATTTTTGTTTCTTTATATATATATATATATATATATATATATATATATATATATAGTATTTTTTTTTTTTTTTTTAATTCAAAAATAGTTTTTATTTATTATTGTCTTTAATTAATTTAATTATCTATTTATTTTATTGAAAGTTCAGGACTGTAGGCATTTCCTTTTTCTTTTGTTGAACTGTGAGCGTGACTTTCTGTAATAAATATACTATAGAAACATTTGCAGAGTCTGGTTTCACTGTAAGATTCAAATGTTACATCTGTTGATAGGGAAGCTTTGTCTTACCCTTGCTTCCAGTTCTCCAGTATGTGTGTTTGGCAAGCACCCACACACACTTGTTTCTCGACATGGGTGTATTAGCTGATGTGAGCTGATTTTCCGTGGGTATCCGCCATTTTACACTAGCAGGGGAAACCGGTTATGTAGAGCTGGAACTTTTGATTGAACTGATATAAATTTTGGAGTGTAATCAGATAGCTCTGTAAGTTATAGAATAGAGGCTGAAATGGAAAAATATTTTAATTTCTTACAAAATGTGCCTCAGTTAAATTGCTGCCATAAAGCTGCTGCCTCAGACCACTTGCTGATAATGTTGGCTGTTGTTATCTAATGAGTTTTGCCAATATAATGCCAATATATTTGACAATACAAAATTAAAAGTTGAAATCAAAATACATGTTCCTGGTCTTATTGTGCACTACTCATAGGTGTACGTCATTCTTAAGTAAAAACATTGTTGACTTTCATCAAAATTTGCTAAGTTGCACCTAGGGTTGTCAAAAGTGCCAGTACTTTGGTACCAAGTTGGTACTGAAATTTGAAAATGTGACGACACCAGTATTTCCGCAGTACTGTTGCTATCAAGTACCGGGTATATTCGGCGGCTGCTTTCAGTCACTCCCATGTGTATGTAAGTGCTCTGTGAAGACAGTCAAAGGTTTCTATTTACGTGTCTTTGAAGTTTTGATCGTTGTAGCCAATCGCAGACCTATCTGTTGAGCGCATGAACACAATAGTCAATCGGAGGCATTTAAGTTAGACACCAGCATTTTCCCCTAGTTCGACGCTTCGAAAACATGCTCTAAATGGACATCTTTGATGAGCGGTTGCACAGATACACGGGAGCGTTTGAAAGCGGGCGTCTATCAGCAGATCCCTAATGTGTGACGTTTTTGAAGCATTGATCATTGTAGCCAATCGCAGACATATCTGTTGAGCACGTGAACAGTTGCCAATCTGAAGTGTTTAAGAATCCGCTCAACAGTGCTCAAACTGCTAGGGGAAAATGCTTATATCATATTGTTTTTAAATTTCAGTACCGACTTGGTACCGAAATCGTTACTTTTGACAACCCTAATTTGTATTATTTTTACATTTTTGGTTATTTTTAATCTTGTTTCAATTGAACTGATCAATATAACTGATATTTGTCAGTGAGTTGAGCATAGGAACATCACCTCATTTCCTTTTGTCCAAGTAGTGTTTTATAATACAAAACATGCTTTGCTGTGCTTTCAAAGCCATTTTATCAGCTTTATATGTTATATTGTTACTATAGCAAGCAGCATCATGAAATGGCTGAAATGTAGAAATGATCTTTTACAGATTGTTACAAATTTGCTAAATCCTGCTTGCCATTTTGTTTGTTTTCCGTTTGAGGATTGACATATTTGGTGAAAGAAGAGCAGGGCTTGCTAATGTATGGCTCCTCTTTGAATCATTGCTGTGTGTTAAACGCTTTAAAAATGTTGCCATGGCAACTTGCTTTGCTGCACTGTGAGCTCACAGACTTGAATATAGGATGGATCCAGTCTCACTGTTGTTGATCGCTATGTCCTTCCCCAATAAAGAGACACTGGGCCTCACCGCCTTGAGGTTTGACCTGTCATATGTAGGAGTGCATGTGTAGTAGTTGGGAAATTTTGCTTTCATGAAATCAAAATTCACACCATTCACATTAATACGTTGTTTGTTTCATACACAATTCTTTTTTTCTTTTTTTCCCCATAATGTTTTATCAATGTCATACTTTTTGCCACCTATTTTTCTGCTTTGGAACTAATTAATAAAGCATAAAAGATTACATTGTTTTGTAAATGTGTACTGTTTAAAAGTTGGATTTATTTTATCAAAAATATAGTAAAAAAAAAAAAAAAAGTGATCTTCAGTGTCACATGATGCTTCAGAAAGCTGATTTGATGCTCAAGAAACATTCCTTATCAATGTTGAAAACAGTTGTACTGCTTAACATTTTTATGGAAACCATGATCACATGGCTAAACGTTTGAATAATTGCCTGTTTAACCAATAAACAGCTTTTTAGCCATTGTTTTGTTAAAATTCTCAATCAGTCAGGCTCCATTTTGGTATATAACAATATATACCTTTTTTTTTTTTTTTTTTTTTTTTTTTTTTTTTCACCATCCAATCAATTCCCAAAGGATAAAATGTAGGATGTAAATGTACCCCCTTCCCCCAATCGTGTTTTGTTTATATGCATCCAATTACGGAAATAAGATTTGGTCGCAAACAGCAATTTGCGATGATCAATACCTGTCTATTATTTCTTTACTTGGTATAATTCAACCCACTATTTGTTTTGCACATTCATTAGTTTCACTACCAGGTCTGAAGCTGGATTAGCTGGCTAGCCAGGTAAGTTCAGATTTTTGTGCCATGGTTTTAGGTACTGAAGGTGGCTGTAGCGGTTTCATCACCATAGTCACACTCCACGGCTCTTGCTCCAGGGCAGGTTATGTTCTGGGTTAGAGATCAAACAGAAATTGGACCAATCAGATGTGAGCAAACTGACACTGACACACCCAACACAAAGTCACTCCCCCAGTTTCCCAAATTAAAGGTCAAAATAAAAACAAATATTTAACGATGAAATTGTCTGGTTTAATGACTACTTATATGTATGATTTATGTATGATTTAAAATAATATCAATGATATATATTATTATTAATCCATTACACAAGCGATTTTAGTTTAACAGTTATTATTTAGTTTCAATGAATATTAATATATAGCTCATATGTAATATAAATAAGGTGTAAATAAACTTTAAGCATGACTACATGTGACCTTACATGTTTGAGTCTCTATCGCTATATATTATCAACTAAATAAACTAACTTCACAAGTTTCACTTGCACTGATAGAGCAACATCATTTCTTTTATTTTCTTTAGTGTAAATGAGTTTATATTCTTCATTTTCTTCAATCTCTTAACCTTCAGCAAAAGAGTTTTGAATCACGCTGGCTCTCTCGCGAGAAGTGAATCAGAGTTTCTCTCTGTTGCGAGGCATGTGATTGGCTGTTTGCCACTGATGTCATGGATTCAGGCACACGCTCCACAAACTCAGGATCAAAGCCTGAGTTGACAGAGAAAGTTGATGATCAGCATCATGGTACAACAAAGCCAGATGAGGGTTTGGTTTTGTCAACTCAAAACTAATCCTATAACCCTGAGTTTGTTCATCTACCATCATGGTACAGGCCCCAGGTCTCCAGTTTCTTTTTATGGTCTTTGTATTGTCATTCAACCAAACTTTTGTGTGTTTGTTTCCCACAAAATGACCTAATATGGAGGAAAACCTGATATCAAGGTGCTCCAGTAATGTTCAAACAGTTGTGGTGCTATTTCTATGGAGCAACTGTTGTAAAGCTGCAGGGAGGTGCAGCTATTTGGCAAGCTGAGGGAGCCAGGAGTGCAACGGTTATGCAACCAAGCTGTTTATTGGGTTTCCCCTGTCAGCAAACCACTGGCATTACAAAGAGAGACAGACGGAGATGAAGACAGGGAGCAGATAGTCAGCAGGGAGGCCGGAGCTTGACAGTCCAGCTGTTGGAGTTAAAACTACCCATGAAACGGCTCAGGGAGAGATGAGACAGGAAATTGATGGGAAATCGAACCTGCATCACCCATTACGGGTTTAGCATATCTTGAGCGTGTAAACGAACCATTCGGCCTTGGCTTCTAGAAAAGATTTCTAAAGCCTGGTTGAGACTAATGTAATTTTAAAAAGCTTGTGTTTGTGACTTGTGCAATTTGAATCCCAGAACACTGTGGTGAATTTAATTACAAATTCACAAAGTCTGATTCCGCTGCAATGCACATTTAAAGTTGAAAAATGACATCACATGCAACTTCTCCTTGCAAAAAAATCGCTTGTTTCCTTACCTGAGAAGTGGGTTTTTATGTAGCCATTCAAGATTAATAGACCTACACTCATGGTTTTCAATTTGGCCTCTTTTGTTTATTTAAAGAAATGGCAGTTGTCAAGGATGTCAATCGTATGTATACCAAGATAAAACTTGTGGAACTGGTTATCATACCAATCGAAGCATGACTTTCCCAACTGTTGACACTGTATTGTCAAGAACGTAATACATTTCGAAAACTGGAACAGTTACTTGACTTGTTTTTCCCCCTGCTGGTCCAAGACCTCCCAAGTTTCCAGGGAAGTCATATTGTTGAACTTTGGGGATGGCTTAAACATTTTTACTGGCTTGAGTCATCAGGACCAAAGAAATTCACGGGGCGATATTTCTTTTTATAGGATTTCTGTTTTAAAGTGCTGCTGTATTTATTTACTCTACATGATGTTAATATTGTTAATCGCAAGATTAGATCCTGAACTTGAACGAATGAAAGTTTTTATCTCCTCCTCAGAGTTGATTTTGTGGCAAAATACCCCCCACATACTATTTATTTATTTATTTATTTATTTATTTACTTCTAATATAGGAGTGTCATATACCAACTCAACCCAAATTACTTGTTTCTCCTGTACAATAGTGATTTGGCAGTTCAGGCAGTATGACGTTAAGTGTAGAAAAAGTGTACAGAAGACCAATAAGGGCTAATATACAGTAGGGCTGTGTTTAAAAAAAAAAAATTAAAAATTTCTCGATTTTTAATCGATTCTCGTTTTTACAAACCAATATCGATTCTTAAATCCCAAGAATCGATTAGTCTAGTCTGTTTTCAGTTGATGAATGAACAGAACATGTAGCTCCTCCCATCCAATAAATTGCAAGAATCTTTGTGCTTTGTTACTTTTGATATGAAGCAAAGTCTCAGATTTCAAATGACGTCCATCTTATTATGAGATTCCGAAAATAAATACCATTTTGGCGATCTTCAATGTGTGACAGATCGCTGTAGCGCCTCAGTTAAAGAGAAGCGGCAGCACGAGCGCATGTGAACATCCTCTCCTCCACTTTATTACCAGTTACAGCACGAAATAAACATGACTAAACATCTGAAGGTATGTTAAAAGATACAGTACAACTTACCGAAATCCGTATCATGCCTCGTGTAATAGCTCAATCAGTGTTTCAACCTCGGAAAGACATCAGTAAAATAAAACAGCTTGTAAACAATGTCACGTAACGTCACGTTTACCTTAGAAAAACATTCAGTGACCATAAACTCATTAGTCAGCTAGAAAAATGATCTCTAGAAAGCAACATTCTGATAAATATAGCTATGCACGTTACATATTCATTATAATTTTTAATGTTCTTCAATATTTAATTCATGTTTGAATAAATTAGTTATGACAGCCGCGATTTAAATGTTTGTTTAAAAAGAAAAAAGAATTGGAGTAGAAATATGATTATGTAAGTCTAAACTTAATTTATTATAAAAAAAAATCATTAAGTGTAATTTAAGTGTTTCTATATAAATAAGTTCATTTTGACCTTCAATATTATTATAGTAGTACCAACTGACTCCCATGTGTAGTTTTTTTCCTATAGAAAATTTGGCATATACTGTAACTGATTCAAAATAATCGAATTGAAATCGTAATCGAATCGCAATCGAATCAAAAGCATGTGAATAGAAATCGAATTGAATCGTGAAAATTGTCAACCAGCCCTAATATACAGTGCTCAGTGTAAATGAGTACCCCCCCCTTTGAAAAGTAATATTTTAAACGATATCTCAATGAACACTAAAGCAATTTCAAAAATGTTGACAAGACTAAGTTTTATATAACATCTGTTTAACTTAGACCATGAAAGTAAGGTTAATAATAGAACTTAGATTACACATTTTTCAGTTTTACTCAAATTAGGGTGATGCAAAAATGAGTACACCCCACTGAAAGTCTATGGAGCAAAGCTAAATTGTAGACTACAAATGTCTAATTTAACAAGAATTCAACCACAGGTGAGTCTAATTATTCATTACACAGGTGTCCAGTTTACAGTTGACTATAAAAGGGTGTTAAAACCCCTTCCCATTTCATGCTGTCAGCAATGGCACCACATGGAAGAGAAATGTCACAAGACCTGAGAAAGAAAATAATTTCTTTACACCAGAAAGGTGAAGGCTACAAGAAGATCAGCAAAGCTTTACTTCTCAGTCAGAATACTGTAGCAAAAGTGGTACAAAAATTTTAAAAAGATGGAACTGCAACAATCTCACAGAGACGTCCAGGTTGTCCACGAAAGTTAACACCTCGACGGGAGCGTCCTCTGATGAGAAGGGTTGAAGAAAATCGGCATGCAAGTTCACTGCAGTTCTCTAAAGAAGTAGAAAGCCAAACTGGGGTGACTATTTCCCGTGACACAATACTGTGTACACTGCAGAGGAATGGTATGCATTGGTGCCGTCCACAAAAAAAGCCTCTCCTAAAGCCCAGGCACAAAAAAGCCCGCCTAGAGTTTGCCAGGGCCCATACTGACAAAGATGAAGACACATTAACACATGACCAAAATTGAAATCCAATGTATACGTTTTTTTTTTGTTTGTTTTTTTGTCTTTTATAATTTTAAGTTTATTAAATGTGTGAAGTAGGCTTGTCAATAGTTAGTGTTACCGGTGTTCAGTCACAGCACTGGTTTCATCACTTGCACTAGAATTGCTCACTGCTCTTGACTAAAGAACTTAAACATTCTGTTCCTTATTTGGTTCCACAGTTTCCATGGTTTTATTTTATTTAATTTTTTTTTTTTTATATAAACGTTGTGTAAGTTAGCCTATTTGTTATTTTATATTAGGCCTTGCATGGTGTATTCTTATTTGTTTTGTTAATAAACATTCAATGTTTAATATAAGCATGTTTGTTGTTGTACTTGTTGTGTTTTTCAGTAAGAGCAATAACCCACCATTCAAGCAATTGCCGCTAATTTGAAAGTAAAATGCACACGGCCACACCGGCATTCATAAGCGATTTAAAAAAAAAAAAAAAAAAAAAACACCAGTATTACCAGTGTTGTCACATGCCGAATAACCGGTAGGAGAATTTTCTCACAGTCACATCCCTAGTGTGAAGGTTTGCTTATTTATGTAAAAAAAAAAAAAAAAATTAAAGTGTAGTGTAGAAAAGTGTAGAAAATGTGTACGAAAACAATTGGTCAATATGTCAACATTGCTTATTAAATGATTTCTGATGCCAATAATTGTCTAGTGATCTTAGTTCAGTTTAACAAATTACTATATATTAAAATCAAATGTATTATAATAATAATAATAATAATAATAATAATAATAATAATAAATGTACTGTTGTAATATGTATTGTAGATTATTTGTTTGTGGTACTGTCCTTTATACCTTTGGAAGGCTGTTATTAAGTGTACGTGTAATTAATTGTTTTGTAAGAAATTTCTACACCTAACAAATCAATATTTGCCAATATGCCTTATTAAATGCTTTGTAGTATAATAAGTGTCTAGTGTTCTTAGTTCTGCCTATAAGGCCGTGTCCACCAAGGCATAATTTCCTGAGTTTTTTTTTTTTTTTTTAAACATTGTCTCTTTCACGCTGAGCGTTCAGCATTTTTTACCATTTGCCAAGAGTTGAACAGTGTTCATTTTTGGGTAAAACGCGGCACACGTTACTATCACTTTTTACCCAGCTGTCCAATCACAGTGGAGGAAGGGCGGGACAAATACCACCCCGACCAACCATCGCAACGTTAACAATCAGCAACAAGAAGCACATCTCTTTATTCAAAACTAGTGCCAGAGCAAGTATGTTACATTGTGTCGAGATTTTTATATTCAGAAACAAAATATTTGCAAAATTAGGTACTAGTAACAGTTTCGTGGATATTCCGTATCATAGCACATATAGCTGAAAAAACACTCTCAAGCACTCACAGCAAGGTGTTTTCAGACTGGCCTTAGCACTGGCCTTTTAAATGGATAAAAATGCTTTGGTGGACACAGCCTAATAATAAATTAATGTAGCAGTAATAGTAAATATATTATTATTGTAGTTTGTTTGGGGTGCTGTCTTTTATACTTTTTTATTTATTTATTTATTTATTTAAATTGTTGCTCGAAAGTATTGATTTACTGAGATACTAGAGGCTGGTATCATACTGAAGCCAATATATTATCTAACCCTATTCCACAATTTTATTTTATTTTTTTCTTTCTCTCTCTTCAGGCACAGGAGAGAGCGGCAAGAGTACGTTCATCAAACAGATGCGCATCATTCACGGGACAGGCTACACCGACGAGGACAAGCGCGGCTTCACCAAACTCGTCTACCAGAACATCTTCACCTCCATGCAGGCCATGATCCGTGCCACCGAGCACCTCAAGATCCCATTCAAATATGAAGAGAACAAGGTGACAATCCCTGGCCGTCACTGCGCTGTAATCATCTCTTTGATGCCCAGAGTGCACGTCGAGATGCAAATCAAACCCAGATAGGCCATAAACGTGGCTATAAAAAGCACTACAAGCCTCACTTGTAAATTTTATTGCTGTCACACCATGGTCATCTGTCTTTCTTCTGAGCAGGATTATGGGTTAATTATTCTCATGTTTTGGTTTTAAAGAATCAGTTAATATTTCCTAAAGAAGATCCTTAAACTTTAACTCAACAACTTGTGACCTAGTTGGTTCTAAATCTCTCTGGAAGTCATTAGTATTACACAGCCATTGAGTCATAAACTGGGCTGTTAACTGTGTACTGTGTCGTTATCCACAGTCCAATGCTCTGCTGGTGCGAGAGGTCGACGTGGAGAAGGTATGCTCCTTCGACCAGCCCTTTATCAATGCAATAAAGATGCTCTGGACGGATCCAGGCATCCAGGAAGCCTACGACCGCAGGCGAGAGTACCAGCTCTCTGACTCCACTAAATAGTAAGTGTGTGTGCTGTCATTAGCCATTAGCTCTTTTAACTTCATTGCTCTAAATGAGTTTGTAAATGCTCTTTTTACTTGAGGTCAGTCAGAAGCATATTTGTTTTCTGACATGTAATGAGTCATATATGAAGTCATATATGTATAAATGCAGTATTAAGGCCCATTCACACCAAGAACTATACCAATAACTATATTAGAGTCCAAATCAACAAGCGATTATGTTCAGTTTATTATAAGCGTGCACTGCAGTTATGTTGCCTGCCACTTTAAATGGTCGAGCTCTTTAAATTGATGTGGATTCTGATTGGCTGTCAATGTTTTATCGTTCATCAGCTTGAAAACATCATTGTAAAAGGGATTCCTAAAAGGGATTCGTTTTTTATTATAGTTGTGGTGCGGACTTCTCTATTCTCATAGGCCCTGTTTCCATCTGGTATTAAAATGCATTTTGGTCTATCTGATCACAAGTGGACGAGGGAGTCACATACCCGTTTCCACCTGGTATTTTAATACGTCTCTTTTGTCCATATTAAACCACTTCTGTCCTGATTTTTTTTTTTCTTTTTTTTTTTTTTTCCCCAAGTGGAAGGACTATGGGCGGGTAAATGTATAGGCACTTTTAGATCTTTCGATCTAAAGCCCGGAACACACCAAGCGGACGGTCGCCAGTTTTCATCGGGCAGTTTTTGTTTGTCGGCTGGTTAAGTTTTCTCAGCGTGTTCTGTCTGAAGTTGGTCCTCGTCTGCTTTTTTTCAGCCAATTCGACATGTTGAATCATCTGAGCTCGACGGTCAGTCGGCCATCTGATCGTTCTGATTGGCTGTTCAGCTACTGCCACCTGCTGGTATGGAAAGGCATTTTTTTCTTACACGGGCGCAGAATGGACGTGCTACTTGGCCGTCGAGTGTCGAGCGTCGGTTTGGCATGAGCCAACCCTGCAGTCTGCTTTCGTCGTCACTTGCGTCGGCTTAGTGTGTTCCTTGCTTAATAGACAAAATAAGCTCTCACAATTTACATATGATCGCGCCTGGAGATGACGGAAGAACACGTTGAACGCTGTGAAGAAATCAGGAATGGTGAGAGAACATTGTGCTTGGTACATTTTTCGACTTCAAATCAAACTTGGGTCTTCAGCTGACAAAGTTTAAATCCCGTCTGGCTAGCGTGCGCTTTCAATGTTTACGCATTAGGTCAGTAGGCGGAGAGTAGGCGGTCTTTAGTGGCTGTTGAAACACATTCGACCACTTGAGCGTCTACACTATGAAAGCAATCCGGTCGAATGCGTTTTTGACTACCTTTAGAAGTGGTCGAAAGTGGACAAGCTCAAAATGTTGTCACCCCGTTTACACCTGTATTACCGTCGTCCACGTGTGATCCAGTCGACCAAAAACTCATCTTAATACCAGGTGGAAACAGGGCCATAGAATGAGACCGTTCATTAAAACTGTTTATTTATAATTATCATGGTTTGGTGTGAACGGGCCATTTAATACAGTAATATAATTTGTTTTGGTCAAAAATTGCATAATTGGTTTGTTACACCCACATGGAATCTACACTCTTCCCAGGAACTTCTCAAATTAATATTTTTACCTTCATGTTCCAAATTTTTTTTCCCCCCGTAAAACACACACATACAAAAATAACATTTTGACGAATGTTTACGCTGCTCTTTTTTTTTTTAATACAGTGAAAGCTTATAGTGAGACAGGGTAGTCAAACCCCAAGAATATGCCATAAAAGTAGCCCATGTGACTGTGAGCATTCATATGATATATTTGAGAAAAGAATAAACTGAAATGTAAGATCCCCCCCACCCGCCCCCATGGATCATAAGGTCCGGTCACACTGCGTTTTTTCATTCTTTTCGCTTCAGTCAATTTGCATACGAATACAGGGGACAAGAATCTGCTCGTGTGAATTTGCTGCACTCCAAAGTTCAAGTTTGGTGAATATCTTTATGCGTGATTCCAGCTCAAAATCATATATTTACTAGAAAGAAAACTGCAAGCCTGTGGCAATGTTGTCAATGCCACACTTCTGTCCAGTAAGAGGACGGTTAACTCACATGTGACTTGTATTAAAAAAATTGTCAGTTAAAAATGTTGGCTTGTGAACGAAAAACGAACCAAGAAGAAAATGCAACATTTATAACCATTTTAATCGTAAAAAGCGAACTAACTACAGCTTTGCAAATCCCCTTGAATCTCATTCGCACTCATATCATAATCTGTTTGGCGTGCTGTTGACTCTTATGTGGCTCATAACCGAATGAGTTGCGGCAAGTTTGAATGGAAAAAAGAGCAGCGTAAAAATCCTTGAATCTTTTGTTTTATGAAAGAAAATCAGACCGGTTTGGAATGAGGGTGAGTTTTTCCCAAAACTGCCTGGAATATTTGAAAAGTTTGTAAATTCCATGTAGGTTTACATATGTAGTTCTGTATATGCACATGTACATGCCTGTGTTTCTTACCGGTTCATCCCACAGTTACCTTAGCGATTTAGAGCGTATATCAACTTCGGGATACGTGCCCAGCCAGCAAGATGTACTGAGGGTCCGAGTGCCCACTACAGGCATCATAGAGTATCCCTTTGATCTGGAGAATATAATCTTCAGGTATCGCCAATCCACGGCACACCCTCACTGCCGCCGCTGTCTCCTGACCTTTAACCTGCTGCTGCAACTGCACTGCTGCCTTCCCTGATCGCGTTCTCACACCCACCCGGGGCTCAGCCTTTGCTGTTGTTGTTTCTTTGCTACTCTTAAAGAGTTTTGTTTTGGGGAACTCACTAGAGATCTTCACCGGAGTAAGCAGAAGGTTGTGCCGTCGCATCCCAGGATCCCGAGCGGCATTCTCTCACTGCTTTTCCAAAGCTCTCAAGCTCTTAAAGGGATCTGCTGCCATGCTTTATTTTGTTTTCTTCCTTCTCTCTCTCCGTCTCTCCTTGTCTCTAGCTATCTAAGTGATTTGGACCGTATCGCAGAGCCGTCGTATCTGCCGACTCAACAAGACGTGCTTAGGGTTCGCATCCCTACCACAGGGATTATTGAATATCCCTTCGACTTGCAAAGCATCATTTTCAGGTAGATCATAATGTCGGAGAGGACTCCTCCCCCAGTTTGAATGTCTTCATGTTTGTAACATTTTTCAAATCAGTGCGATGATCTGGTCCACTTCGGCCAGTTGAAAGAACGAGGTTCGACGAGTTCATCCACTTCTGTGGCGTTATTGGCTGTTAATGTCCTTCTTAGTCATTAACCTCTTTGCATCATTAACTTCATTAACATTCATCTTTTTTTGTGTGTCTTTTGTTTTTTTTATGCGTACGAAATTGAGAAGAATGATTTGGGGTTTCTTTTTTTTCTTTTTTTCTTTTTTTTTTTGATGTTTTTGTCAAACATCAAACATTTTGCCTTTGTTTTGTTTTAAATATTTAAATATTTAGCTAGTTATTTAGTTTTGTTTTGAATATAAAATATATTTATTTTATTTTTTATATGGTTTGTGTGTATTTTATATATTTAGCAGTATTTAACAATCAAATTCAAGAAATAGGTGTTTTTTTGTTTTGTGCTTTATTTTATTTTCTATTTTACGTTTTGATACCAAAGCTTTTGTTTTGCCTTTCGCTTTCGTGTTTGTTTTGCCTTTTTTTTTTTTGGGATTTAAATATAACTCGCAATGTTTAGCAATCAAATTAAACAATAGGTGATTTGAAGGTTTTTTTTTTTCTTTGATATGATGAAATGCATTTTCTAAAGCTTGTTTTTTTTTTTTTTTTTTTCATTTTATTTACGTTTTTGTTTTGTTTTGTTTTGTTTTTTTTTGTTTTGTTTTGTTTTGTTTTGTTTTGTTTTGTTTTTTTTGTTTTGTTTGACATTCTTGAATGCTCACACCTGGATGCAAATTTACCAAATCTACTTCTGCGAATAAACGCAAATCATCATTTCTTGATTATTACACTTCACTGGCTCTTACATTATATGATGTGGCAGATGACTAGTTGTCAAGTGTGGTTCCATTCATTCAGTGCAGGTTTTTCGAGAATGTGGGTGTGAGTCCGTTTGTGTCAGTTTGTTTATAGAATGGGGTTTTCACGTTCGTAAAAAACAAAATGCTGTACCAACCCAATCGTATTGTAAAGCGGCGCTGCCGTATTAGCCATTAGCATCTGCTCTAGAGTTTTCTTTTGTGTGAAACATCACAGGTAATTAGGGTTGAATATAAACAATGTGTAATCGACGCAATTGATTACGTCGACATGTCGTTCCAGCTCTAGTAATTATCAACCACAAAGTTAATGCTACAGAAACTGTATAAATCCTAGCATGGTAGCAATGCTTTAAAGGATTAGTTCACTTTAAAATGAAAATTACCCCAAGCTTTACTCACCCTTAAGACATCCTAGGTGTATATGACTTTCTTCTTTCTGATGAACACAATCGAGTTATGTTAATAAATATCCTGATGCGTTTAAGCTTTATAATGGAAGTGAATGGAACCGACGAGTATGAAGCTCAAGAAATAAAGGCCTTCTGAAGCGAAGCGATGCATTTGTGTAAGAAACATATCCATATTTAACAAGGGTATAAAGAAAAATAGCTTCAGGCCAACTTACGTATTCAACTTACGAAACTGATGCGACGTAGGGCGCAACGTAAGCGTTTTGAACTGCGAGAGGCGTTACGCTTTCTTCATAAGGCAATTCTTTGACAATAATCAGCTTGGGACACAATCTTACCTTTTACGCATTGCAACTAAATGTCTGAAAGGACACAAAAGAACATTACCGCTCAGTCCTGTGAAGGGGGAACATTTACGAACCACAGCTCAGCAGGTGATGTGGCAACGAGAAGCCCTCCACAACCCCCCTGTTTAGAGCCGAGATGAGAGAGAGAATTCCTCTGAAGAGAGGTGATCACAAAAGCCCGCAAATCGATTGGAAGCCAGCGTGTCAAACCCCTCCTACGCACGCTGGCGCCAGAAATAACTTCACTTACAACAAGGTTCCCTCTTGATCCGTGCTTGACACGTACAAATAACGCATTTGTGAATGTTTGTGCGTTAAAAAAACCCAAACGCTTCCAAACAACTGAAGGTTGCTGGGTCACATTCCAGGTAAATGTCAAGGTAGAGCTAGTACATTCAAGGCCACTTGTGGTTTTAGGTGTTGCATACTACTAAATGCAAATAACCTGTAGGCGATGTTATGAAATACAGGTGAAGTGTTTTGGTTAAGTAACCTACATGGTTGCACACTAAACTCCCCAACCCCAGCCATTTAAACATTCTGTAACAAGGTTGAGTTGTCTTCCTCTCCGGCTCCTCGTCCTCCAGAGTAAGAGAGCTTATCCTAGTAAGTAGGTCAGCTGTACCTCCTGCAGGAATGGAGGCTGGCTGAAGAGGCTTTATTTTAGGTTGTAGCTCCTGAAGGAGTCCATTTATCAAAGCTTTACGCCTGGCCGCTAGAGACTGAGCTAGCGAGACTGTGTTGCCTACATAAAATAAAACCCTTCTCTTATGTTTTCCCTTACCGAGGCCGAGTGCAGGTGTGATGGGGAAAAAAAAATAGCACAGATGAGAATTGCTCTGATTATTCCCTTGTTTTAGCTGGAATCTCCAGTGAGTTGTCTCCGTACATTTCCATTAATTTAGGAGCAGTGAGCGTTACCTGACTGCTGATCTGGGAATGGCCCATATTCTTGTAATGCGCTGTAATTTTAGGCAATGTGTTAAGGTCTGTTCACGCCAGGAGTGACACAGAAAAGCAGTTTGGTTATTCGCCTGCTTTAATGCAAGATATAATCAGCGCTGGGAAGATTACTTGGAAATTGTATTCCGTTACTGATTACAAATTGGAGTTGGTAATGTAATAATTACTCACTTTAAGTAATGTTTTTAGACTGCTCGTAGATTACTTTTGACCTAATTTGTTTATCACTTAGATTTGAATTGGATTATTGTGTACCATATTGATATACAGTAGATTTCACATAAAAATGACAAACACAAAAAAATGAATAACTTCAAAAGTAAAATATAAAAATAAAAACAAATTATAAATATTAATATGATGATTAATATAATGATTCTGAAATAACACTGGCTGTAGGCACAGTGTAGGCATTATTATTTTTATTAATAATAATTACTTGAAATAAAATGAACATGAACTTGAATTTTTAAAAATATATACATTTTCATTCAGTTGACATGGTAAAAAATTTTTCATTTTTAATTAAATTGATGTACTAAAATAACTGAAATAAAATTCCATAAAATAATATTGACATAAACTATGTACATACAAAAAAAAAAAAACTTTAAAAGTAAAATCTTAAAAAAAAGTCAATGTTTCTGACATTACTGAATTATTTTTTTAAAACACCATTCTTTAATTTTTATTTCTGGATTCGAGTTTTACCCTAGACCTTCACCTAAAATATAAAAATCTGCAGAGAAATTAGTTTTTTCATGTTTCAAGCTATGTAATGTGAATATTATAATTAAACAATTAAGAGTGAGAGATAAATAAGTAATTTTAATATTTGTGTAATGATTAATTACCAAATAAATAAATAATTTACAACTGTCCCACTTTGGCACGCACTTGCATCATGCTAAACATTTCTTTTGCCCTAATGATTTTCTTTCTTTTTTCTTTTTTTTAGGGTACATTTTAGTTTACCAAACACTAACAAAGTGTTCATAAAGAGCTTGCTTGAGATGAAACATGATGTATGAAGAAAACAGAAAAATATCAGTAAATATCTTTGTGTCATTTCTAATAAAGCTGTGATTGTCAAATGATAAAATGCTAAAATCTATTTTAATTGTGTATTTAAAATACATAAATGCTAGCTACCAAAAAGTTTCAGATGTATTTTCTACCACAGAATATTAAAAACATTATTTGAGATGTGGTGGAAATGACATTTTATATTCCCTATTGCACAAAATGTTACTGGACTAATTAAACTGGTGTGAAAAGTATTTTAAAAGCTTTTTTTTTTTTTTAGTCCACAGGGCCAAAAGAGCCCACAGATGAAGAAACGTCCATGTAGCCAAAAGCTCACATCTTATTGGTCGATGAGGTTTAGATTTGCCAAATAAAGAAAAGTCTACCGTCGTCATATTACTTGTTGTCCATGATATACCAAGACCTAGGAATATACATTTAGTTATCTTCAATATTCGCCATTGTTGTGAATAAGCTTTTAGCGCGTATTTTTTTTTTTTCTTTTGTTTGTGGTTGGTCCTGGAACACCTTAGAATTGCGTATCTGTTTTTCCATCTGTCCCGGAGCTTTACTGATACAGTGCCAAAGTCTCTGAACACTCTTTTTCCTCGCTCATTCACCCCCCCCATCCGTCGTGTCCATTGTTCTCATTGTCTTTGCATGGATGTTACTAATCCCAGCGTGCATCTGAAACTCTACAGTTCTCCTTTTGTTTGTGGCCTATCTATAATGGTTTGTGTGTAAGTTTTGCTTCCTTTGTGAAATTCACAGCTTACAATGTCACTGTTCTTTCAGAACTGAAGACGGCCGGCTCCAAACTTGACCATAGATTCGTTCTCCCGCCCTCAAACTCTCTAGTCGCATGATGAAATCGTAATTACGTGCTTGTTTTCCCGTTTCGATACTTCTGTGATTCTTTGTATTAAATTGGGAATGTTTAACCTCTGCTGTCATGTTTTGAGCTGGTCTTGTTCGGTTCACGTTTTATCATTCAAACAGTTGATACCTGGAAACCGCACGACTTAATTTGTGCATGTTTGTGAGAATGAATTCCAGATGTAATATGATTAACCTCATGATTTTCCTGCCAAAATGTTAATATAATGATAACCGACATGTGATTTTTGAGGTGCATCTAATTTTGTATGACAAGTGGTTCCCATCCTTAAGTGCCCATTTATTTTGCTGGCGATGCAGGGCCACTAGATGTAATTTGATTTAATAAATGGGGAATATTGTTAGTCTTCGAGAAATCTAGTTGCCCTTTTCCACTGAAAATGGTGCATGGGGAAGTGAAAACCTCTTTCAGAAATGGCCCGCTTTTTTCTCGACAACCAACATAACTTTTAAGGACTAGTTTAAAGTAATTTTAATTCAAGGTACTCATTGGTCACCATATGCAAGTGGAAAAGTGGGAAGTTTTACTAATTCTCTTTATGTCTACTCATACTTTGTTACCTCTGTCTCAGGATGGTGGATGTCGGAGGGCAGAGATCAGAGCGCAGGAAGTGGATCCACTGCTTTGAGAATGTCACATCTATCATGTTCCTGGTTGCCTTGAGCGAATATGACCAGGTCCTTGTTGAATCTGACAATGAGGTGATGATTATTTTTATTTATAGTTTATGTATTTATTTATAATGTTTATTTATGAGTGTAAATGAGTATATTTTATTTTAGTTATTATTATTATATTTATAGGTTTTTAATCTATTATCATTATTATTTTTAGTAATTTATATATTTTTTTTTATAATGTATGAATTAATATACGTATATTAAAGTGTTTTATTATTTTTAATTGTCATTGTATTTATAGGTTTTTAACATTTATTTTTATTATTAGTATTATTGGTTATTTTATAACGTATAAAAATTCAAATTAATATAAATTAAAGTGATATTTTAATGTTTTGTTTAGATTTTAAATGTATTAATATATTATTAGATATTATTTAGTAATGTATAAAAATATTAAATGTACATTTTAATATAATATACATTTATAAATGTAAAATAAAATATTATTTTTAGTTACTACTTTTTTTTTCTTTTTCTTTTAAATACATTCTAATAAATCATTCCACATGATGGGAAGGCCCTTGACCATCAACATAAATATTTCTTCAATCTGTTCTTAAATTTGACCCCACATTTGACCCTGGATTATCTTGAGAACAACATGAAATAGTAGTTCAGTATTATAATTATTATTATTTTGTACAATATAGTATGTTTGGAAATGCATTGATGAATTTAATTGGTAATTGGTGGTCAAAGCCAGGCTGCACTTTCATTGTGGTATTTTTTTTTTTAAAATCTGCAGAATCGCATGGAGGAAAGCAAAGCTCTGTTTCGCACAATCATCACCTACCCCTGGTTCCAGAACTCTTCAGTCATTCTGTTCCTGAACAAAAAGGACCTTCTGGAGGAGAAGATCATGTACTCTCACCTGGTGGACTACTTCCCTGAATTTGATGGTAACAGCCTCTTAAAATTCAGATGAAGCCTACACTGACACCATGTGGTAGACTTGTGAACTGCAACCACTTCCAAATACATTTTTTTTCACTTCCATAAGCCTGTTTTGTCTCCATAATCAGTGATTATCTCATCTACCGACTCGCAGGTCCACAGAGGGACGCCCAGGCGGGTCGCGAGTTCATCCTGAAGATGTTTGTGGACCTGAACCCGGACAGCGACAAGATCATCTACTCGCACTTCACCTGCGCCACAGACACCGAAAACATCCGCTTCGTCTTTGCGGCGGTCAAGGACACCATCCTTCAGCACAACCTCAAAGAGTACAACCTAGTGTGAGAGAGAGAGAGAGAGAGAGAGAGAGAGAGAGAGAGACCAAAAGAGAGCGAGACACCTGCAGCCCACATACGGCCGAAAGCACTACACACCTCACACACCTCACACACACACGCACGGGAACCGCGCGGACACACCTTCACTCCCATTAGGCACTGGATCTTCATGTAGTCCTTTTCTTTGCCTGTTTTTTTCCTCTCTTCCTGAGTGTCGACCCCCTCCAGTTGATAGCTTTATCATCCACTCTTCCTCAAACACGAGGGCTGGGCCGCTAAACCGGTGCCTAATGACAAAGAGCATTCGTTTGCTCTGTAGATGGGCTGTAGGTGGGCTCTACCTGAATGAAACTGAGGTACGAACTTAACGGAAACACTCGATGGAGGCGCACGTGACCGTGATGAAGAGCGGGCGACATTCTTGAAAGACTTGACCTCGCATCACTGAATTAACCAGGTGTTAGTTGTGCAATCACGTGCTATAACACTAGCTAGAGGTGGAGGTGATTGGATGATTTGATTTAATACTATTTTAGGAGTGATGTATAGAGATTTCCCATCACTACTTGAGTACTTAGAGAAGACCATGTGACTTTTTCCGAAATACGAGGAAGATAAAATGAGTAACTAGAGCCACCGCAGATTTTAAGTGTGATTTCAATGGAATTGTGTTCAACTGTCCTGAAATTTTCCAACAAATACCCAGTTCGCATCTGTATCCGCTGAATTTATCATTTAGGCGCCAAACTGTTTCCTCCAGTCCAATAGTTGGCAGTATTGGGTGTTTAATCAGTATAATTAAATGGATCCAGCTAGTATTCAAAGATATTTACTTAAAGATTGTGATTTGTTTACATGCTTCGACACAAATCAGTTTTGAATTTATGGTTTGACTGAAGGAATCAAATAAACGCCTTTCCCAGCTGATTCATATACGTTTTTACTCGGTATAACATTGAAATATGAATATCCAGTGATTGAAATGTTTGTAAACACTCAACGCAGTACAACACAAAAGTGCTATATAGGGTGAAATCGATTAGTTTTTTTTATTTTTTTTATTTATGTAATTTATGGACCAGATATGTAATCGGACTCACTTTTCCGCATTAGCGCACTACAACGAAAGCGGGGATTGAGTCTCAACTGCTGTAAAAAATCCATTGGCAAGTGATCTTTTTTCTTTTTGGTATTTGGTAAATTGATTGTCACAGTTCTGTTCTTTTTGTTTTTTTCCCGAATATTTGAAATGCTTGAAAATGGGAAGTTGAATTTCCATTTCATCAACGTCGCTTTATGCAAATAGGAAAATGAGAATTTTATCAGTGGTTGAATTCTTAACTGGTCTCTGCTTGCGTTGTTTTTTTGTTTGTTTGTTTTTTTTAAGAGTTTGCTCTTGGTTTCGTAGTATCATATCTTAGTTCTCACTTGATTAGCTTTTTGGATTCCATAGCTAGCTGGCTTTTTTGGGATCTTTACAATGTAATTCAGGTGAGTTTTCATACTTTTCATTACAAGGGCTAATTGTGGGCGGAGAATGAACCGACTCTATGAAGACTATAGAGCAATAGGTACGCCGAAGTGGGTATCTGAATCAGGGACAGCACGGGTGACGCCACAGGAGTTGCCATTTTCCGTAGGTTCAACTTGCAGTGCATCCAGGGAGCACCTTTTGTGAGGCCCTTGTGATACGCGGAAAAAGTATGCTATTTCTTGCCTAAGTTAAGCGACTTTGGATGGGCTGTTTTGATTCTGTAAGTTGATGGATGAAGTATTAACTGTTTTACTCGGTGCCGGTGGTGTCGCACTATTCTATTTGCCATGTTTGGTTTTGGGGGCCATGACGGTATCGCTTTTGAGTCCCGTTTACTCATTTATCGCACACCTTTTTCAGCCAATTGGCTATGAATTTATCGCACATTAGCACTCGTACAGTCTTATTGGCTTTGTTTGTATTATTGAAACAAAATAGCTTGAGAGAACCTGATTCGTTGGAATTTGCAAAAATAGCAAAATCTCACGTTATGATTTAGTGAAATATTTGAATCACAACTGTCACTTATTGGCGCAATTTTTTTTGTTTTGTTTTGTTTTAAACCTGTAATTGAATGTATTTTAGGAGGTTTCTCTATTTGTGACGAGTTCTATAGTTTGGAAGCGTTGGTCAGTGCACAAGGCTTTTGAAGATGTTGTTTATACGCATTTTCCCCCAACCGCAGCTGTATATTTGCTGTTTTGTCGCATTTAATCCTACAAGCCTTCTTTACATATACATTTGGACCTTTTGGTGCGTTTTACAAATTGTTTGCCAAATTACGAGAACTTTTTTTTTTTTTTTTTTTTTTTGCTCAACTAAACAATTCTCCCGTGCCAGGCCAGTTAAGTTTTTTTTTTTTTTTTTTCCCTCTCTCCCCAAACATCCAGAATTTGCATACCTTCATGCTTCTGGGCGGGGCTTCTTGCTTCATTCATTTTAAACTGTATGTTTACTTGGGTGGGATGGTACTGTCAGTCGTCATATGCCAATTTCAAACGGTTTCGTTGTACAAATAGTGGACCTGCAAATTATGACGGCATTTTTGAACGTGAACGTTTGAAGCTTGTACATACAGCTTTTCATTTGAAAGGGCTAGGCCTAATCTGAGAAACACCTTTCTTTCTTTATCCAACTCAAACACTACAGCCAGTCATTTCGTACCCATTAAGTACAAAAGTACCAAAACATCATACGTTGTGCAGATGGTAAAAATAGCCTTGATATGGTATTCAACTGGTGTGTAAGGGGTTTTTTGGTCGTTCTCAACAATTTGCAATGAAATTTGTTTTTCCTCCCTGGGTTAATGCACTGAACCAACTCTGCAGTAATGAAACTAACTCCACTCATGTGATGTATCTGTTCCTCCAAACTTGTTCCTGGTACTCTGAGAAATGCAGACACTAATGAATAGAAATGACGCTTTTGCTTGAGGTCCACACTGACGTGATGGATGCGTACAATATGAAGCTATCTTTACTTTATTTTTATTTTTTTTCTGATGTCGATGCATTACCTGAACACTTCTATGTAGGACACTTTAATATAATACATTTGTTTTTGATAAAACCGGTAAAAATAAACTTTTGTGTAGTGGTGTATAAAATCAAAGTATTGTATTACTTTGTAATGTATTTCTTGTTCAGTTGGTGGCTCTTTTTTTTTTTTTTTTTTTTTTTTTTTTTTAAAGCATACCAAATGTAAATGATGTACTATATTGAGTGTGCCAATCCCTTTGATTTGTAGAGCCAGACTCTTTACAAGTGCCAATGTTGTGGAAATCATTTAAAAAGGACTCTCGTGTATTTTATGGTCCGGTTTTTAAAAACAAAAAAACATTAAGTATGTGATTATGGAAAATGCGCAACAGGAAAAAGACAATTTTATTCTGTATTTAAGATTAAAGATGACAAACTGCTGTTTTTAAAAAGAAATGACATTTTAATTGCATGTGTTTGTTTTTGGTGGAGAGGGTCGGGTAAAGGAGAAACCGTATTAACGCAAAACCCTGCTGACAAGGGGCTTAATTATTGTTCATTTACAGTATTTTAGACATATTTCTCTTTTTGTATGTTTCATTTCAACCACTGTTGCCTGAACCTCATTCATACATGAAAATGACTTTCATAGCCTTCTCCTTTAAAGATAAAAATATCCATTTTAAATTGGAATAAAATTTGTTCCTATACATCTGGGTCTGTATTGAGCTTTTGTTTGTCATTCATTACATGAAAGATGAATAAGGTAGATGGACCTCCTGGTAAAACACGAACTACATTAAGAGTCCTTGTAGTTATAATGATAATCTTAGTTTCCACTAAAATGCCCTATTTGAACTTGGTATTACCCTCCATTCTCATGAAGAATTAAATGAATGACAAAATGATTTATACACTGTTCAGCAGAGATTGCATATTATATTATAACTTCAGCTGCAGAGATGTCATCAAGTCTCATTTCAGCATATTTATTGGATGTCTGTTACATGCGCTTATTTAATTTTGAGTTTTTATTTGAACAGGAAAACTGAAGTAAATATTTTAAAAAAATTAATTTTTTTATCATAACATTGAGTATAATGATCCGATCAGACTTCAGTCATTTGCATTGATGCTGATTTTTTTTCAATATATGTAGTGTGTGTGTGTGTGTGTGTGTGTGTGTATATATATATATATATATATATATATATATATATATATATATATATATATATATATATATATATATATATATATATATACATAACTTTATATATATTTATATATATACATAACTTTATATATATTTTATATACATATATACACTTTAAAATCAGCATCAATGCAAATGACCATGAAATCTAATCAGATCATTGTACTCGATGTTATATACACATACACATTTGCAATTTTTATGTAAATAAAAATTATGAAATGTAAATAATATACATGTATATAGATATTGTTATATATTATATAATTGTAGATAAAATTCAAATATAAAAATGTTTCTCTACAAATATTTGAGCTATGTGGTGGTTCTAATATTGTCACATATTAAAAGGTTTTATATAAATTATGTAAATAAAACATATATCAAATAAAACTAAAAAACACATAGAATTATTTTATATATTTACACAAGCTGTTTGCTGGTGCATATTCATACAGTATATACGCGCTCAGACTGCCCGGCTAAAAAAAAAAAAAAGTTGCTGTTTAAATTTAGATAGGCAAATGCTTAAGAGTCTGTGACTTGATCATTATTGCAGTAATTATTGTTTCTAGCATGTTATATGAGTCTGTAGCTTTTCAATTCTAAAAACAGCCATGTAGGAAGACAATGTCAAGATTTTTTGCACCAAAAACTGATGCACCTCTTAATGGAAATAACATCACAACATTTATTTCTGTCAAAAGGTGCATCAATTTTGGTCAAGATCTTGTATTGACAATGCAAGAGTCGAGCACTCTGTAAAGTCTATTCCAGCACATCCCAAAGACTTTAAATGAATTTAATGTTTGGATTTATGTGTGAAAATGATTCTTCATGCTCTCTGAACCATTCATTGAGTACAATTTGAGCCTGATGAATCTTGACATTGTCATCCTGGGGCCCGTTTCAATAAGGAGGTTCAACCAACTCTGAGTTAAAACTTGAACTCTGAGTTGACTTACCCTAAAATGGGAAACTCTGAGTTTTCTGTTTCAGAACAGTTGAATTGAGTTAGTTCAATCGACTCTGAGTGAAGCACGTGCACTATGACTATGAAAAGCCATCACCAATGGAGCTCCGATATTACGATTCACCATGGCAACAGCACGTGACAAAAGGACGTCCGCATACTTCTGAGTCAATACAAGTTTAATTCTTATCACTGTTATAATATCAAAGGTGAAAACTGGTAGAATGGTAAGATATTGAATTAATATTTATCTTCATGGTATCCCACATGCAAAAAAAGAAGAAAAAATGATTTAATAGGATGCAATAATAAGAGTGTAAATGATTTTATCATTATTAAAGACTCGTTAGGCAATTTGCTTCCACTTTTAGAACATTTTCTTCATTTTTATTGAAAATAAATGCCTTTCTGATGTGATATGTGAGAATAACGAGCTCGGCAGAAGGCGAATTCGAACCCAGCAGTCAATCGCATCACGATTGACTTAATTCTCTGCACCCAACACATTACTGCCTACATCACTGCAGCCACAAGAACGTGCATCACTTTTAATCTGGTCTGACATTGGTGGGCGGAGCTACTGTAAATTTGCACTTAGTAATAGACACTCCGAATAATCTTGTTTTCCGTTTGAATTAAGATTATTTTTATTACCACACTGGCAGATATTGATAATTTTTCTTAAGTAAAATGCACTTAATTTAGATCCCCCCCAGGAAACAAGACTAAATATGACAAATTATCATTTTCGTATATGCAAAATCCATCTTGATTTAAGAAATTTTAGATATTTGTACTTGAAATAGGACAAAAAAAAAAAAAAAAAAAACTCATTACGAAAAGCATTTTTGCAGTGTGAATGAATGAGTGAACTATTTAAACATCACTAGCACTTTAAAAAGTGGGAGGAGACCGAAGGAAACTCTGGGTTTACCGAAGAAAACCTGCTCCCAACCAGGGGTGCGTTTCCCAAAAGCATCGTTAATATAACTATGGTTTCAACAACTCTCTTTCAGAAACAGGCTTGACTTAACCTGCTTTCTCGGGTTTGACATACCTCCCATTATGAAACGGAAAACCCAGAGTTTCCCTCATTTCAGGGTTAACATACTCAGAGTTTTCACTTAACCTCCTTTCTGAAACAGGCCCCTGGAATATGGCCATGATGTGTCTTCCTACATGTTTTTTTAAGAAATGAAAAGCTACACACTCAATCAATTAGGGTGAACTGTTGCCAAACATATAACATGTTAGAAACATGATAATCACAGCAATAATAATCCAGTCAAAGACTCTTAAGCATTTGCCTAATCCAAACAGTGTATATATATATATATATATAGGCTATGTGTGTGTATATATATATAGCCTATATATAAAATACATATTATATAAAATAAATATTTTTATAATATTTTTTATAATAACTTGATATTGTTGTTATTTGGTGGTTCCGTTTTGATATTGTTACAAAATTAAAAAAAAAAAAAAAAAAAAAACAGCAGCAGCCATCAGCTCCCAAACTCCACTTCATCTCTTGCACAGCCACTCGATTTCCTCCAACCAGGGAGGAGAGAGACACCAGCCCTTGTCTGAGCTCATTCTCAACGTGGAAAGGGAAAGGAGAGACACCATACCAATCCAGCAGATTCCAGCAAATCATCTACAGATAATTTTTCCATGCCGAATGCGTGTTAAAGAGCGCGCTCAGTGCGGCACACATCAGGCTGCTTTATTGCCATAGCAGCAGCGCGAGCTGCCTGTAGCTGGCACAGGAGCTAGCGACGGAACAAAGAAAACACACACAAATATTTACGTCTACTGAGCAAACTGCTTCCCTATTCTTTAAGGAGGAGAAGGCAAGACCCCGAAGACCAAAACTGACATGATGTTTCCACAATCCAGGCACTCGGTGAGTGTAAATCGAGCCGTTTGCTGGCGCTGTGTTGATGTTGTTAGCTGGCTTGAGCTTAGCATTGGCAAGAGGGGCATCCGTGCAAGTGCGTGTATGCTGAAACTTATCGCAAAGATTAAATATTTAACGTACATTTTATAATATCGTCTTATAACCTTTTATATTTCCAAACCACACATTTTTGCCTTAAAATCCACTAATTCGTGATCTGGCAGTGCATAACTGTTTGCAAATGGGAACAATGTAGATGTTGTGCGCTTGGAGTGCCTGTGACATTTAACAGTTGGTGAATTGTATATTAATATATGCAACTTCAGTCTCAAAACATGTGTTGTATTATTTTAGTAACCCTTTATATGTGTTTATTAGTCTGTACTTTGCAACAACGCTTGAAATTAGGAGATTTCAAATGTTTATGTTGACATCTCAGGTTGTATTAGTCTTTTCTGATGAACTCTCATCATTTTGCCAGTAGCTGAAATGGAGTAGTGCCAAAATCCATGTATTAACTAACACTACAATCACAGGCCTTTATGATGAACACTTTTTTTTTTTTGTAAGAACAGCAAAAAACGAAGGTGTAATCTGTAATGACATGCATTTGCATTGTGCAAGATGTGTTCCTTACAGCACATCCGAGGTGTGTGTTGCGCACCACCTCTTGATCTTTTGCCAAAGTAGAGTCTCTAACACTGCTTATGAACTCCTTTATGGATTGAGTTACACATAACGAATCGCTTCCTAATCAGCCTAACTAACCCAGGTAAGTGATTTAAAAGTGGGTTTAGACTATTTGCAAAATGCATTTTATACATACAATGACTTGAATACATCTCTTTTGTGATGATCATGTTTCATTTTTCATTTATTTGTTTTAGCACTGTCATAAGGATGATTTCATAATGAAAGTCTTTTATCTTACGTAATATCACATACAAATCATGTTTTCCCCTTTAAATGGCAAGGTTAGTTTAGTTTGTAAAATGTCATGTGGTGCGACTCCCCAAAAAACAAGGATTTTTATGAATTTTTACATTTGTAAAATGTACAAACTTTTGTCCTTGAAAAATAGAATAAAAATAAACTGTTCTGACATTTTTCTTGATGGTTAAACCACATGACATTTTTAGTCATTAAATTATCCTTGAAAATAGAAGTTTTTCAAAATCATATGAAGAATACACAAACTTTGCACTTGTTTTAAACTACATTTTTTTTTTTTTTTTTTTTTTTTTTTTTTTTTTTTAAATCGTGGATACTCTTGTATGACATTGACCCATTAAGAAAGTAAATGGGATCAGTTTTGATGTCACGTAGACTAACATCAGTACCTCTTTGCATTGGGCTAATTGTTGGATGAATAGGTCATCCAGCTGATATATACCATTTTTTCAGGTGTTTGAGATGAGATAGTAGGGCTCCTTTACAGCCTGATAATGAAGGGCCGACAGGGAGCATGTGAAAATGTGGGCCCAGTTGTAGTCGGCACTACTTTGTTGCCACGGCGCTGTGACTCCATAGCAACGACTTCTCACCAGACTTGACACAGAAGGTGTTTACTCTGACCAGCCTGAACAGTTCATGACTTCAATTGTTCACCCCGGTGTAGTCGTACACGCAGCCCTTTTAATCTTGCAAGCCCACCGCGACCGTTTTTTCCGAGGTCATCTAATGAGGTTTGTGTCCTTGTGATGAAATTTTCAAACCCTTACGTTTCTTAATTGGAGTATTAAGACCCAACACACCAAGTTAAAAGCAGGGATTACAGATTTAACCCCAGAGATTGGAAATGCGTCCCGCTGTGTGTGCTTTAAAATACAGAAAATATTTAGTTAGCGTTGTACGAACATTACTGTAGTAAGTACCTGGAACCATATCTCATTTTTTGTATGTCTGATGACACTTAATAGCATTTTGTCCTCCATTTTGTTCATTGAATCGAGATCCAGACAAGTGATGTCATAATGGTGGGGATTTGTGAATTGGAGTGCGCCATTGATTGTGGCTTTTCAAGGAGTCATTTCTGAAAGCCATTGTTGCAGTAATGGCTTGAAAGAGAAGCGAGAGTTGGCACAGAAACGTACATGCACCAGTGTGTGTGTGTGTGTGTGTTTCTGTGCTGCCCCCCAACCTGATGCTTTGGGTGGGGCTTGCGGGGCAGATTTATTAAGTCTGCTTGAGTGAGCAGGACAGACCTCCGTCTTTCCCTCCCCAGATCCCTCAACACCATGGATAATCCCTGTTGTCCCACATCTTGCTCATTAAATAAACTTAGACACACACACACACATACTTGCCATTTATTCCCTGCATGCTTATGCATGTTACGAAAAATTTATTGCGTACTGCAACTACTTTTCTTACCACGCTAAAAATGTTTTATTTGCTTGTATAGTGGTGAAAGTTTAATTCTGGCTCATGTCACTTGCCAGTTTAGTCTGTTTTTCCATTTCCTGTCCTGTTATAAAAAGGAAAAGCAAATAAAAATAATATTGAAGTAACAAATATGAATAGCAAAAAAAGAAATAATTATGAAAAAAATGTGCTTCAAATATGTTAATATATTGTGGCTTTTCCCTCACAATGTTGCATTATTTTTATCATTTTGTTTTCATTCATGTTATTTCTCAGTTCAATTAATGGAAAAGGTGGTTGTCTAAATTAATAAACTCTGAAATTAACATTTAGACGTGCTGCTCGACAAAAATTAAGTGAATGTTGCAAGAGTTACAGTTTCAGATGTCACTCGGTAATATCGTAAATACATGTATCATAAGTATTGCAATCTGTATTGAGAGGTAGTTGGTAGGGCTGCCCCCTAATAGTCGACTAACTGTTAGTTGACTAGAAAAGGCTTGGTCGACCAAAATTTTATTAGTCATTTAGTCGCAGAAAAAAAAACTCCACAGGAAGTGGTGAAATCACACGTGCTGTGACGGACATATCGTTAACGCCAGGAAATCCAAACATTAGGCTTGTTCGAGATGCAGTGGCGCTGCGCTGACCAAATTAGCGTATGACATCAAAATACAGGGAGAGCGATCTAATACATAAGGAGTCGTATGCTCTCCAAATGCTCTCGCGGTACTTTGATGTCATACGCCGATCGGTCTGCACATCACTTGAAACGTGAGTAGTAGCAACTTTACAAGTCCACTCGCTCTAATGTTAGCCTAGATAAATGTGAGCTATTATTAGGTGCGTTTCCATGTGTTTGTGTGGGGAGCGCGCTTACTGCATGACATATAGGCGCCGGTGCGATCACTTGCATTTAACTTAAAATACTCCATCATTTTTGGTCATACAGATTAGAGTAATGCAAACTGTAAACGGTCTACTTTTATTTCTGTAAACTCACAATAACAAGAAAATGTGCTTTTGTAAAATAATGAAAACAATCAGGATGCTTTTTCTGCCGTCTGAGTGAACTTGAGCCATGTCACATAAATGAACCGAAACTCTGTGTATACTTGCCTTACATACATGATAATTATATCTATAGAAAGCTTGAAATGTCTACTTTTAAATGGACCTATTCAAATCAAAAATAAATATTTTATGTAATCCATATGAAACTTGCATATAGGCGCATCCACTACTGCGGAGATGACGAGTCGGCAACGTGGACTTAATCTCCGCAGCAGAAAACACTGAAAACATTATCAATAAATTATTAAAATGTTTAGACAGTCTCCTTCTGTTTTTTGTTTTTGTTTTTTTTAACGACACACTCATAATCATTACGTTTGCCGGTGTGCTGTGGCAAGCATTAAGTGTGCGTTTGAGCGCTGATTAAGCTATGTACCTATTATATATGCAATTAAAGGCTCATTATTATGATTTATGGCTGATTAATATATACGTGCAATTAGTCGAGTAATAGCTTAAATGAACGACTAGAAAAATCTTTAGTCGAGGGCAGCCCTAGTAGTTGGCGATACTACTTTATTCACGTTTCATGTATAGCACAAACCTTTGTATTTTATATTATAATATACATCATAAGTGTTTATATATGTGTGTGTGTGTGTGTGTGTGTGTGTGTGTGTGTGTGTGTGTGTGTGTGTGTGTGTGTGTGTGTATGTATATGTATGTATATATGTATATAATATAATATGTGTGTATAAGTATATAAAGTAATTTAATACAAGTTTAGAAATGTTTAGTAATAATAATGCTTGCCTTAACAAGCACTGCTAATATATAAAAACAAAATTGAGCTGCATGATTCTGGATAAATAGAGAATGATTTTTTTAGAATGAAATTTACTAGAGGTTCTGAAAAAATGTGAATTGCAGCAGTCAACTTAAAATGTTTAATTTTAATCTGAATTTATTATTTTAAAAAAATGTATATTTAGTGAGTCATTGAATCATTCATTTCACTTGTTTCATTACTGGATGAATCAGCATTTTTGAACGAATATCTTGAACGATTCAATGACAAATACATATTTAACAGTGATTTTTTTTTTTCTTTTTTCTTTTTTTAAACAGACACAGGCGAATCGTTGTCATTTAGGAATGAGATTGCATGGGTGATTGAATCGAGATTGTGATCTTTTAACGATAAATTGTGCAGCTCTCTACTATAAAATATGATTTTTAATAAAGAAAATATTAATAAACATGTAGCCGTTGTAATTCGTGCCTTAGCAAGCATGACTAATAATCTTTGATCAATCTAGTCCCATATAGCAGGTAAATAAGGAGCAACAAATTCAGTGTTTATTTGTGGAGGTTGAAATTGTAACACGCACACTCCCGAGCAGATGTCTTGGTCGTTGATGGCAAATCTGCTCATTAGCATCGCAAATAGGTCTTCGAACACCTGAAAAAGTGTATGTGGAGAGGACAAGGAAAAAGAGTGCACATAGGTGTCACTGATTCCTTTTATTTCCCTGATTTTCAGCATTAAATGAGAAATTCAGGCCCTTTCAAAAGAGCCAGTGACAATACTGCATCCGCTGTGAATAGACTCGGCCTGTACTGTGGTGAAAGGACGAGGCACGGATGGCTTAATTAGCTTGTCTAACTGTTTGTGTTCCTCTTGGCCTTTGGTGTGAAGGACGCGTGCTGGGATAATTGCGTCGCAGGATTATTTTTACTAGCGCAGGTTTTTTGCCAGTTGCTCGTGGCTTAGAGGCTTTGTATGTTGCACGCATGTTTCTGGATGTGTGTGTGTGTGTGTGCACCGAGACAGACGGGCTGCATCAGTATTCTCTGGCAGTGATGGACTTGCGCTGTGGGAAAGCTGCGCCCCAGAGTAAAGCAGCGGTCTGGAACAAAGCAGCCTGGTGGGGGACTGTTTAATGTGGCAGCACCTCGCACAGACCTGCCTGTCGACAGACACACCGGGCTAAAGAACCCTTCCTAAAGCGCTTCCGCCTCCACAGCCAAAGACCACGAGCAGCTCTCTTCTTACACTTCTTGTAGATCATGCAGTGCAGAATTATCATAGGCTCACTGTGTCTTTGTGTACTGATCAGTGTTTTACTATCATTGGGACACTAATATAATTTTTATTAATATTTTGAGTTGGTTTTTATTTTTATTTTACATTTTCATTTAAAGTTTTAGAAATGTTGTTTTGGTCATTTGTCATTTTTAATATTATTAATGTTTGTATAGACCCCTTAATCGCCTACGTCACTGTGACGTCACCGCTCTAGCTGGAGGCAAAACATAAATAAGAACTCATAGCAGGCGCGTTAAAAGTTTGAGGTTTTGACTTTAAAATGTTGTCGTCTTGTGTTTTTGGCTGCCAGAATAGAAGGAACAGGACTTTTGGTTCAAAACTGAAGGTTTACCAGATCCCGGCAGACATTCCTTCACAGAAATCAAAAAGATAATTGTGGTTATATGCAATACGGCGTACAGACTGGACGGAGACGATCATAAATAATACTCGTGTTTGCAGTGCACACTTCATATCAGGTAAAATAATCGATGCATATGTAATGGTGTGTTGGTTTTATCTAGTACAAATCAGCAAGTTTCTGTTTTATAGGTGAAAAGTCGCCAACTTTCAGCGCACTAGCTAGCTTAAATGTTAAACAAACATACAGCGATAGATGTGTGTGCCATCCTTTGAATGGTCTCTTAAAATAATCCACTTTGCTAGCCATAATCATAATCTCAGCGTTAGGTTACATTAGACAATAAGCCTTGACAAAATTCCCTGAAGTAATTCATATGTTGTCTAGGAAATATCCAAAACTTAAGTTAATTTACAAAAATAGCTGTCACGGTCACGCAGAGCCAGTGACTGTACATATTCGGACAGTTCTGAATCTTCTTCTGCATCTATGTTTAATAAATCCCTCCTAAAACATGCTAGCTTACGCTTGTCAACATTGAGTCCAGCGTCTCTTTTTGCCTCCAGCTAAGCCCCGCCCACCAGGAAACATTGCAGTGTTTACAAACTTTTAAGGGGTCTATAGACTGTATTGTTTTTCTTTCAGTTTGTTATTTTAGTACATCAAGAAATTAAAATGAGATGTATCCTTGGCAACTGAAATAAAATAAAATCGAAAAAGCTGTAAACCTATTTTATTTCAGGGCCGTTTGCACGACGCAGTTTTCAACAAAAAAATGGAAAACTTTTTTTGCGTTTTGTCCGTTTATTCACACGAGCATTTTCGGGGCCTGAAAATGCAAACTTTTTTTTTTTTTGCAAATGAAATATTTTGAAAGAAATACAATTATCTCTGTGTAAACTACAAAAATATGAATTTGTGAAAACGGTGACATCATGTGCATGCGTATTATGTGTTCAGTCTATTGGCGAGGAGTATTTCTTTCAAAGTGACATCGCCAACTACTTGCCTGGCATGAATAATACCGTGTTTATAGTCGTTCTTGCAGATCCATATGAACGGAGATCATTTTGACAACGTTGTCGTCTGTACGCTAAAATTTTCATAAATGCAAGGGAAAACTTTTCCATCTTTAGTACATCATTGTAGGGCTGTGGACGATTAAGGCCTAAAATCAAAACCTCGATTAATTGAACATTTTACCTCGATTACGATTAATGAACGATTATTTTGTTTCCTGTTTTTTGTTTTGTTTTTTTGCCCTCATAGTTCACTGACAAGGTTTGTACTGTAAATATGATTGACTATTAAAGGTGGGATATTTTTTCCTATTGAAAGAGTGATCTGACATAACAGCTCACTTTGATCCAGTTATCTGGATCGTAACATTTCATACAAATTTCTGCTCATTGTAAATCAGATAAAGATATATTAGTACAGTACCAGTACGAGTGATTGCGTGTGTGAATTAGTCGTGAAGCTGTGGGTTGTAAATAGTTCCTTCAAAAGTAGAAAAATATGTGCCATAATTTTTGAGTTTCTAAGCAACTTTAGTGATAAATCACAGGACAACGCTGACAACTAGTTTCTGCTTTCCTCTCTGTGCGCACGATCTTCACGTTTTGCGCAGCTACTGTTTGTATGAGTGTTCGTGCCACATTGCAGCTGCGCGAGCACGGTAGCTCGAAATAGTATACATCCAATCGTCTAAAATCGCTTGAATGTCCAAACTGGCAAACCTTAAAACAAATACAACTGATAAAGTTTAGTAAAGGCTCACCGCTCATGCGGCATCACTATTTGTTGAACCGGCGTTCACCTCCGTGTTGCTTTTATGCCACTGACTGGACGTGGCTACACACGCAAGTATTTTTGTAAGGGGGAAGTATTAACAGGGTTAAAAACCCAAAATAACCGACATGGGAAAATTGCTTCGGTTAGAGGTTCTGAATTCTGGTTTCGATTACTTTTCAATGAATTGTCCAGCCCTACATCGTTGTCATGTAAACCTACCATCAGTTAACATTTATTTTATTTCAAATAATGAAGCATTATTTTATGGCTTTAGTTTTAATTGATTATAATATCAGTGGTACTAATGAATTAAGTTTGACTCATTCAAAAAAATGAAGAACATTACCAGTAATGCACTTACAGTGGTAGCAGGACTTTAGATTGTGACACAATTTGTTGCAAAGTGACAAAAAAAGTTGAAAAACCATATTTTATTTCCTCATTTTATTGGTTTAATAATTTGAGAAGTGTTGATTTAATTTTTGGTGTTTCCCGCACCAGAATGTTCGTTGCGCACAACAATGAACAACATGATGAGCAACGTCCAATTCATGATGAGTCGGTTCTTTTCTGATGAATTTCGAATCATGTCTCAAAGTCATATGTTATTTGAGTCATTCTAACAACTGACTCCCTTACTGAATCTTTTCTGTCATGTCTGATTCAAATGTTCAAAAGTATTTTTATAGAAGTCTATGAGATTTTATATTTTGTTCCATTATACGTGAATTAAAAAGATAGTTCACCCAAAAATGAAAATTTGATGTTTATCTGCTTACCCCCAGGGCATCCAAGATGTAGGTGACTTTGTTTCTTCAGTAGAACACAAATGATGATTTTTAACTCCAACCGTTGCAGTCTGTCAGTCGTATAATGCATGGCAATGGGAACTCCATCTATAAGATTAAAAAAAAACATGCACAGACAAATCCAAATTAAACCCTGCGGCTCATGACACGAAACGATCGGTTTGTGCGAGAAACCGAACAGTATTTATATAATTTTTTACCTCTAATACACCACTAGTCCAACTGCTTTGAGCATCCGGTTGGTGAGGTCTGAAAACATGCTCTGATGCCGTAAGTGATCTCTCGCGCATATGTCAGTGAGTGCGAGCGATCACTTCCGGCATCAGAGTGCATGCTCAACGCGCAGAATGGACGTGCTACTTGGCCGTTGGGTGTCGAGCATCGATTTGGTGTGTCAGGGCAACTTTGGACCGACGTGAGCCAACCCTGCAGTCTGCTTTCGTTGTCACTAGTTCGTTGGCGTCTGCTTGGTGTGTTCCTGCCTTTATACAACTGACAGACTGCAACGGTTGGAGTTAAAAATCATCTTTTGTGTTCTACTGAAGAAACAAAGTCACCTACATCTTGGATTCCCTGGGGGTAAGCAGATAAACATCAAATTTTCATTTTTGGGTGAACTATGCCTTTAAGGTAAAAGCACTTTCCGGTGTCTGGTATTTGTCAGAATGTGGACAGATGCTGTCAATGGATTCTAAGTTGTATTACCTTGCATCAGTGTTATTATTGTTAACTAAAGCTAAAATGATTAAAAATCTGAAATAAAGTAGACAAAAATAAAAAGTTATAATTAAAACAAACTGAAATAAAATAGTACTTGGAGTACTAATATCACTAAATCTAAAATAGAAATAAATTGAAGCTAAAGCTAAATATAAGTATAAAAAAAGCACACAAACTGACCAGAACTTAAACTGACATTAAAATGAATACTAAAAATAAAAGCAAATTCAAAATACCCTAATAATAATCGTGATAAAATAAATAGGCTTGCAGTAGAATGTTAATAACCCAATCTGGCCTTAATTTGGTTTAACTACAAAACATGAAGTCCATAAGTCTGCAGGGTTCTTTCCAAGGGGTCATTATTTGTGGGCAGTTGCTCGCCTCCCATGGCTGTGCCATTTGTTACAGAGTCAGGAGTAATCGGCTGTCTTCCGGAGTCTCTGACCCATGCCGAGCTCTTTACCAACATGGCATCAATCACGATCGCTACTGTTCTGTCTGTAATCTCACAATCACCTTGACCCTCCTGCTTTTAATTTTCAGTCGTGAGCCGCTGTGCTGTTTGCGCTCTCTTTTTGACAGACATTCCCATCGCTCGCTCTCTCGATCCTCTTCTCTTTCACTACCCCCTACCCACTGTGTTGTGTATCCTTCATGCTGTGTGACAGCTATTTGTCTGTAATTTGACTGCCACCGTCGGCCTTTCCAATGAGAGGAAGCTTGTGTTTGGGAGCATGTGGCGCCTGAAGTGATGATAAGTTGAATAATTCCCTTTCAAACGAATCAATGAGGACGGATTGGAGCGGGAAATGGGATAACCCCATTTCTCATAAAAAGCGAAAGAGGTTTAGGGTTAGCAGTGACCGAGGATTGGTGAAGAGATAATCATCAAAATCAACTTCCTGCCCCAAACATGATTAGCCACCACCATTATTTTTGCAGTGTGGCTTCCGGTTCACCAGCCCCTATGATGCTTCTGCCTCTTTGAAGAAACACTTTACACCATGTCTACCAGACTGACCGGTGTCGTGTCGCGCCGCACCGCAACAGCTAAAAGCTGAACACTGAACACAACAAACTGACTGTTGCAAAGCACTTGGACTACGTCAGAAATAGAACGGGGAATCTGTTTACTGTCGGGAATTTGTTGAGTCGCGCCGCATCCAGTGTAGACAATATCACTGATTGTAATGGGTTCTATTGTCATTTGACGCGTCGCATTGCGCCGCTCGTGTTCAGTGTAGACACGGTGTAAGTCTAATGTGGATACAGGTTTTAATTACCAAGTAAGAAGTTTGTTCTTGTTAAATCGTCAAGTTTTTACATTGCATAGTTGCATTTTAGAACTCTTTCCTGTTGATGCCACAAAATGTTTTGTTGCCCTATGTGCTGTCATTTTCTCTGGAACCAGTACAACCAGAATCAATACAAACCCCTGTCAGAACCTCAAATGACTCGATGCTTAAGCGAGTCAAACTGTACATAAATCTAAGAGCCCTAACCTTTTAAACTGTTTTTTGTTGTTGTTGCTTTTAGTTTTAGTTTTTGTTCTTTTTGTGTTTTTGATTTCATTTGTGTTCAAGGTATACATTTATTTCTTGGGAATACAAATACCATAGTTTGTTTTATAGAAATCATATTTACATCCCACTATGGTAATTGGGATTTATGCATAGTTTTTACCCCTGGTTACCATGGTCACATTAAGATTTTTAAAAATGAATAATAAATAATATGCAAGAATTTAAAACCTGTACCTCCATGAATCAGACCAAATTTTCAATAAAAAGTGATAAATAAGTGAATGCCTTACTATTTAGTGTATGTTTATGGGTCAAATCATGCTTAATCATTGGTAAGTTGACTTTTTGGTGCAATAAATACACTAATATCACTATAATAATCATTCATTTAAAGGCCTTCCTCCATCTCTACGACTCTTATACTAGTCTGGAGTCTTTAACCCTGTTTGGTCAAATAATTAATATCAAGAAATGGAAGTTCAAGTTGATTGCATTGCATTGTGGGATGCAGTATTCCACACAGCATGTTGTATACCTCACATTTTGACTAATGTAGTAGTCCACTAAGTGTTTTATATGTATACTGTGCGTGGTACACGTACTGTGTACTGCAGAAATAGTGCTATGCTATTAGTAGTTTGCTATTCCAAACATAGCATCAGATAGAGGAAGACTATGGGTGAGGATTGGGCTATAGTGGTCCTAGTGCCTCTTGGTTTGCTGGCATTTCACTGAACCACATTCACTGTAACTCAAGTATAAAAAGACTCTCTTCTCCTCTTCAGATAACTACATCTGGGTCTTTGTATGTAATCCCTTGGGATGGGGAAAAAAACTGCCAACATTAGAGTTGAAAGAATTTTCTAGAACATTTCTTTTTCTGTTAAACGGTGGGGTGGGAGGCACAACTGTAAATTACGGGAATGATGAATCCCATTTAGCCACAGAAGACTCACAATTTGCCCACCAGCGTATAAAGCCTTTTAATGGTTTAATTGCATCTCAAAGGAGAAGCGCACAGAGGCAGAGTCAAATTAGGGATTGTCCCATATTTTGGCTCTTGTGCTGCATGAGTGCGTCTGTGCGTGGTTTTCTTTTTTTTAAGTGAATATGGGATTTGCTCTAAAGCTTAAAATCATTAGACTAAGCTTTGCAACCTTGAAGGTTTCCATCACTTCATTAAGGCTGGTGTTGCTTAGTAGTTTTTGTCCTGCTAACCAAAAGGTTGAAGGTTTGAAGCCCATAAGGTGCGATTCACGAACCAAATCAATTCAATGTTTCCAAAGCTTCAGTACGTGACGACACTTGTCTGTCTGCTGCGAATGTACTGCAAATGCTCTAAAGAACGCTGAAGGCGAGCAGAAATGAAATATACAACTCTCTGCTTGCATATGTCATTAATAGTGGTTCACTTCCACAATTTTTAATACGACTGCATTCACATCAGCAGCGAGCCGTACTGGAGTTCACATGAACCGTACCCCAGACCTCCATTTTTAAGTGTTTTATACGGTTCGTGGGTGTGCACCTGAGTTCGAAAGACAGCTTTCACAACATCATCCAAACGAACCAAACTCTGATGTCAATCGAACTCGAGTGTGCACCAAAAGTGCTAGTGTGAAAGCACCCTAAAAGAAAGTCTGATCACTCAGTAGCTATTTTTGCAATATTTCCGAGAACCCATTTCCAGTTATACAACTACAGATCATATCTACTTTAATGGGAATAGACAGGAATCTCCTGTGTGAAATGTTTTGTTTGAATAACATATTTCAAATTAGCACTAAAATCTGACAAGTGGTATCATAAATTGTGATTCTTTTGCTCAATTCACATGTAAAAAATGAAATTTTACTTGAATAATGCTAATGATAATCCTATTGTTACTTTTAACATAATACTAATTTTGCTATTTAATTACTGAAGCTTACATTTAAGAGTTTTATTAAACTTAGTAACTTAAAATGTAATATTTAAAAACACTAAGTATGTGTAAATGTGAATCACCATTGCACACTTGGGCCAGGCATTTAACCCTAGGTTACTCTATAAAAGGATTGACTTTGTAAGTGTACTTGAATTTGCTTTGAATAAACACGTCACTTAAATGTCAAAGTAGCAAAGTTCACAATCATTATAAAAAAGAACCATAATTCTGCTCGCTGTTCATTTCTTTAGGACTCTTAAGCACTTTTTCTGTTTCAGCATGCTTGTATTAATGTATTAATGACCGTTTTAAAGCCCTCTCTCTGCTTAGCACACAGCTAACTGTTCAGCGCCTGCTTAAACCGTCTAGATGACGTTATGGTGTGGCAAGCAGGTCAGCGTGGCCTCCGTTGAAAGCGAGTATTGTGCATACGTAACACCCGTGATCTCCCCAACACTCCTCCAGGGGCTATCGACTCAAAAACTTTCCCAATCAGCCCCAGCATTCCCCAAGGAAACCGTATCTCCCGCGGTCATGCATAAATGTGAGGACTACTGTTAGTGGCGTCTGAAAAAGTTTGACTGTTTGGGCACTAAGTGCTCGCTGTTGACACAAGCCTCTCTTTCATATGCAGTGGAGCACAGAGCGCTCGGGCTAAGTACACAGTTTGTGTTAAAGGTTGGTCTGCTAGTACCGTGGGTTTTGAGAATTTCATCCGCCGAGATCTCACCCGCAGAGTGGCATAGGATTTTTGAAACGGAAAAAACCAAACACTCGAAAGGAGTCAAGAATGGGTTGGCAATTTGGAAAATAACATGACGAATTAGCTTCTGGATTGTTCAGAAGAGATCAGAGTGCCGAATAAAACACAACCAAGTCCAGCATGTTGATGGATGACTAGTGTTTGAATTTGGTTCTCTTTTGTTAACTTTGCACCTTTTTACTTGTATAAGATCAAACATGAAAACATAATAATTACTATTATTAGGGTAAGGTGCCGGAACTCCATTGTGTTTTTACTTATTTTCTTCTTCATTTTTCTGCCCTAAAAGTATATGGGTGTCAGAGACTGTAAATCGTAGAGACCCCAGAATTGGCAGAATTGTTCTAATCTTACACCGCTACTCAGGTACACAGACACACACCTGTCCGACACTAGGTGGCGCTATAATAAGGTGAAACCTAAGGGCTAGAAATTTTTACCCCTTTTTTTCCCTAAACCTAACTCTGTGTATCTTATCTATAAAAAATTCGGCCATTTTGAATTTTCTGAAAAACGTACTTTTTCTAACTCTTAGGCCATTGGCCCTATCTTTACCAAATAGGCACACACCAGCTAGGGATGGTGTTGGCAAAAAGTTATCAAAAAAAATAATTATTGGTAAATTAAATGGTCCATTTGACCTATGTCTTAATGAAACTTAATACACCTAGACCACAGAACATTTTATCTTTAATTCAAGTTTTGCAAAAATTTGCTTTGTTTTGACTCTAATAGTAATGATTTGTGGTTCAGTAAGTGAGTCTTTCACCAAAGATTCAAATTCATTTGACTCATTGACTTCATTTTCGGTAGCCAGAATCTGAAACATTGGTAACAGCAGAGATCATCTTGGGTTTTTATTTTTTTTTTCCAGCATTGCTAGAATTACATTGAAAGCTGGAAGGCCTGCATTCATCAAAATTCGAGTATGGCAGTTGCTTATTGGGAAACCCGCCAACATATCTCCAAGTCTAGGAAAAATCTACCCTGAAAAGTGCAAAACGGTTCCAATAACATCTGCATTTTCCCTGCAGGTGTGGCCCCCACTCAAGGGAAATAAGCTCACCTGCAAGCCGAATACATGTAATTCAAAAACCTTTGGGTGATGTCGAGCTCCAGACATGACTGACGCCTTCTAAATTATGAGTTGTGAATGTTGCAGTAAGCCCTGTGAGATTTTATTTGCTGCATTTTATACAGTACACTTGAATTCACTCTTGATTACAAAATTTCCTGTTTAGAAAGCTGCATCTGTTTTGGCTGGAATTTTCTGTTCTTGGCATTGAAACCGCTGCGGTGGTCCATCCCCTGGATGCCCAGATGATGCTGCGACTCACGCTTTCTGAATAATGTGATTGACCGCCATAAATTGCTTTCGTTTCAGGCTTCATCGCAGCAGCTGAAGTTCACAACGTCAGACTCGTGCGACCGCATCAAGGACGAGTTCCAGTTCCTTCAAGCACAATACCACAGGTATCCACCAACATTTTCAACACCTTAAAGGAATGGCTCACTTAAAAAATTAAAATAATCATCATTTACTCGCGTGTCGTTCCAAACTTGTGTGATGTTCTTTCTTCTGTGGCAGTGTTAGTTTATTACTATTTTATTAATTCCTTGAATTAGCTTATATTTTTATGTTTTCAGCTTTAAGTTTTAGTAATTTTATTATGTGCTTTTGTGATTTTTTTTTTTTTTTTTTTTTTTTTTTTTTTTTTTTTTAAGCTTTATTTCATTTTTTTTTTAGTAATTGAGAAAATTATTATTGAATTTAAGACCTTCGTTCGTCATCGGAACACAAATTAAGATATTTTTGATGAAATCCGATGGCTCAGTGAGGCCTCTATTGCCAGCAATGTCACTGAACCTCTCAAGACCCAGACAGGTACTAATGATATATTTGAAACAGTTTATGTGAGTACAGTGGTTCTACCTTAATATTATAAAGCGACGAGAATACTTTTTGTGCACCAAAAAATAAAATAAGGACTTTTCAGCAATATCTAGTGACGAACGATTTCTTTAGATGTCTTCAGTACCTATCTGGATTTTGAGAGGTTCAGTGACATTGCTGGCAATAGAGGTCTCATTGAGCCATCGGATTTCATCGAAAACATCTTCATTTGTGTTCTGAAGATGAACGAAGCTCTTACGGGTGTAGAACGATGTGAGGGTGAGTAATAAATGACATAATTTTCATTTTTGAGTGAACTAACCCTTTAACGTTCAAGCTGTATGGACCTTTAAAGTATCATAAAACAGGTGCTTTTGCGTCCTTTTTGAAGCTTTCGATGCAATTACAATGCAAATACAATGACTCGTGAGTCGGTGAGTGAATCAGATGTTAATTCAGTAACTGTTCTGACTGATTCTGGGAGTTCATTCTGTGAAGGAATCAGCAGATAGATTCAGACCCATAAGTCATCTTGTGCAATTCATTAAAAGAATTTGTTTATAAGAGTCATTTGTTGTTGAATCAGACTACAGTCGATGAGTCAGAAAGTAGTCAGATGTAGTCAACTGCTCTGATTGATTCATTGAGTTCATTCTGTGAGGTGATCGCCTGATTGATTCAGACCCAAAGTTGTTCTATTCATTAAAAGAACCGTTCATAGGAGTCATTTGTTCTTTAATCCGACTATAGTAGAAAAGAGCAACCAGCACATGGAAAGTTGAAAAATAATGACTTGTGATTTAGTGAGTCAGATGTCAACAGGCCTTTATCGCATTCTCCATGTTGTCACACCCGGCTCTGATTTAGTAGCGTAATCAGATTTCTGCCTTCATTATTGTCAATGGACGATCGCCAGTTTTGGCAAGACAATTACAATACACTTAGTTGAAACGGTTTATTTAGCCTTACCATGATACCCTACCATTTGTATAATCTTCCATTTTAATGTGCAGCATTATCTGAGCGAGGCAATTGTCAGTGCTGCCGGTGTTGCAATAGTCATGAGATAAATGAGGAGCTGCATACTGCTCGAGTTACTGTCAGAGGAATAATCGGAATACACTGATTTCATTTTTTTTTTTTAAATGTTGTTGTTTTTATTGTTGCAGCATGATTATTATGAATATTCTCCAATTTTTGGCTACAATATAATGTAGCCAAAATCATTACACTCAAACCTGGAGGCAGTGTAGTTAGGTAATCCATTACATTACACATTTAAGGTAATATAATCAGACTACTTTTTGATTACTTTTAGATTACTTTTGACCTATCTCGTTCATCACATTGATTTGAATATGATAGTCTTGTACCATATTGATATACAAAGAGAAAGAAATATTTTCCGTTCTTTGTCATCAACAACATTGTGCATTAAATACTACATTATGTCAGGGTTTCTCAGACTGGGTTTTGTGAATGTTATGAAAAGCTATTAAGTAATTAAATCATAAAAATCATTAAAAAAAAAACAATCAAAATAAACTCTTACAAAATATGATTTAAAAATGTATTTGTTAACCTGCATGTACGGAAGAGGATTAGGGCCAAGCAATAATAAAAAAAATAAAACCATCTCGAGATTAAAGTTGTTAAATTTCGAGAAAAAAGTCGAAATAAAATGTTGAGAATAAACTCATTAAATTACGAGAAAAAACTCGTTAAATTTTAAGAAAAAATTAACGAATTTGTTCTCATAATTTTAATGACTTTTTTCTCGTAATTTAATGACTTTATTCTCAACATTTTATCTCGACTTTTTTTCTTGAAATTTTACGACTTTTTTTCTCATAATTTAACGAATTTGTTCTCATAATTTTAATGACTTTTTTCTCGTAATTTAATGACTTTATTCTCAAAATTTTATCTCGACTTTTTTTCTTGAAATTTTACTTTTTTTCTCATAATTTAACGAATTTGTTCTTATAATCTAATGACTTTTTTCTCATAATTTAATGACTTTATTCTCAACATTTTATCTCGACTTTTTTCTTGAAATTTAACGAGTTTTTTCTCGTAATTTGTTTATTCTCAACATTTTTTCGACTTTTTTCTCAAAATGTAACGACTTTTTTCTCATAATTTAACGAATTTGTTCTTGTAATTTAACAACTTTTTTCTCGTAATTTAACAAGTTGATTCTCAACATTTTATCTCGACTTTTTTCTCGAAATTGAACGAGTTTTTTTCTCGTAATTTAATGACTTTATTCTCAACATTTTATCTTGACTTTCTTCTCGAAATTGAACGAGTTTTTTTCTCGTAATTTAACGAGTTTATTCTCAACATTTTATTTCGACTTTTTTCTCGAAATTGAACGAGTTTTTTTCTCGTAATTTAACGAGTTTATTCTCAACATTTTATTTCGACTTTTTTCTCGAAATTTAACGAGTTTTTTCTCGAAATTTAACAACTTTAATCTTGAGATGGTTTTATTTTTTTATTATTGCTTGGCCCTAATCCTCTTCCGTATGCATGTCATGTGACCATTAACCAACATCAGAGAACCGTGAACTTAATTTTATTAGTGACCCAACTTATTAATGTAAAATCTCAAGGGGAACTTCAAGTAAATATATTTGGTCAAAGAGATTCAGTTGACAAAAACGGAAGGAATTCTTGCATTGCATGTAAATGTGAAATGACGTGTGAATTTGTACATTTTAATGTGTTTGAAAAACAAAAGTCTTCCAAATACGTGCTTAAATGACTCACTGAGTGATAAACACAATTATTATTTTATTTTTTCAGGAGCTGATTAGATATGCAATGTTAAGAAAACATTTCTTAAAAGTGAAGTGATTTCTGTAAATCCAGTGGTCAAATGATGTGCGTCTTTGTTTTCAGTGATAGTCACATGACTAGTGGCTGGTCTCTGTGTGCAATTCCACAAACCTGGAAGACCATCTGAATATATAAAAGCAGTTGGCGTTTTTTTTTTTTTTTTTAGAAAGGAAAATTTTAAAGATAAAAAAGTAGTAGTAGGGAAAATCAATGAATTACTACTGTTGTAAGAATAACATGTAATCAATAAAAAAAGTAACTGTAGTCTGTTTACAAGTATTTTAAAATGTAATATAATCTAATTATAAGTACTTAACATGGAATCAGTAGCTACTTTTTCATGGACACTTTTTCCTTCAATCTGAATGAATTCGTTCCGATTGATGAATCTGAATGTAGTCTTTACATGAACGCTAAACAAAGTGATCGGGTTTATGTGCGCATTTATACGTCAGAAGCTTCTGGTCAGATTCAATCTTTTGACATGAGCACTGCACGAATATACGGAGTTTCCCGCTGTTGTTGCATACACTAACCATCCTCCTTTTCTTTGTTTTAAAAAGCAGACTTAATATTTATCTATTTCGGGTCCTAAATAGATGACGACAAGCACATGAACCGTTGAGTCGTGCTGCTTGTATTTATCAAGCTGAAAAAGCGTCTTTTCCCGAGCCCAAAACCAATCGTCTGTGGATGAGAGTATGAGGACTGATGGGATGTTATCCTGCTCCACTTCACAGACAATAAGTGAAAAGAGAATTTCAGAAGGACAGGACACTCATTTATGACACTTTATTCAAAGAGAAGAACAGCTTGTTACGCTGTTTCTAGAGTCTGCATACACAGAGCTTACACAAGACACCATGTTTTTTGTTTCATCGTACCAGATTAATGATTGTAAACTGAGGTTGGTGTATTTAGGCCTTGTTTACACCTGGTTTTAAGATGTGTTTTGGTCAACTGGATCACAAGTAGATGAGGGAAACGCATACCTGTTTTTTAAATCTGCCTCATTTGTGTACTTTCAACCACTTCTGTCCTTATTTCTTTCAGGTTTATTGGCGGGTAAATGTATGTTTTTTTTCAAGTCTTTCAATCTAATGTATGAAATAAGCTCACGCATTTAATTTCTGCTCTGACAGACGCAAGATGATGCTGAACGCTGTGAGTGCGTGTTAGAAATCAGGAATGGTGAGAGAACATTGTGCTTAGTATGTTTCTCATCTTCAAACCAAACTTGGGTCAACAGCCAACAAAGTTTAAATCCCGTTTGGCTTGCACGCTTCCCATAATGTTCAGTAGGTGGTCTTTAGTGGCTATTCGAACACATTCAATCAGATGAGTGTCTACACACTACGAAACAATCTGGTCGAATGTGTTTTCGACTACCTCTGGAAGTGGTTGAATGTGGAAAAGCTCAATATGTTTTAGATCCCGTTTACACCTGTATTTAGAGTCATCCACTTGTGATCCAATCACCCAAAAACAAGGTCATAGATGAAGTTTCTGTGCTGAACTGTACATCAATAAATCATAAAAATCCATTGATACAGGCGACTGTGTAAATTATTTTACCCTACTCTTTGAAGCTTCTGCTTTTCGAATGTAGAAGTCTAATAAAGGCCTATTCAATAACTTCTCTGATTGATTCAGTGAGTTGATTCAAACCCATAACTTATAAGTCAATCTATTTGTTAAAAGAATAAGAGTCATTGTTCTTGAATACACCTATAGCAGAATAGAGCAACGGAGTCAAAAAGTAATGACTTGTGTGTGTGAATGAGTCAGATGTTAATTCAGTTGATTCAGTGAGTTTACTCTGTGAAGGAATCACCTGTTCCTTAAAAGAACCAGTTCATAGGAGTTGTTTGTTCTTGAATCAGATTACAGTAGAAAAGAACTACCAGAACATTATCAAAATTTCTCATTTTGTGTTCCACAGCAGAAAGAAAGCCCTACGGGTTTGAAACAACCTTTTTTTTTAACCGTTTCTTTAAGGCGGTCCTCTACAAAGCGGTGTGACTAAATTCACTATTAGCAGGCGCATTTTTTTTATCACTTCTAACAAGCTTCCCCTAGTGCCTCATTCCCATGCCGATTAACACGGAGCGGCTACTGTGATCCGATCAGTCTGATGCTTTGACTTCTGTAAATGGAGACAGAAGACTCTTTAAAGACACAAAGATGTGGCTACTGTCCCATCTTTAAGGCAACATGTCTTTCCCTCCCTATTCCCATGACAACGAGCAAACCCTCATTTAACCCTGGTTCACAGAAGAATAGGCCCTACGTTTTTGTATGTGTATTCAGAGCATGGATTCGCCGCCATTGACTTCAATTGAGATTCAAAAGACAAGGGCTTTTTTGGTGCTGCGTTCAGCCTTTTAAAGGAAATGTTCTGCAGGCGGTCCCTAGAGCCTCGCCGAGCTGTCGCTCCCTTCTACAAATGCATAAATAGATCAGGGAATACATAAATCAAAATAAGGATGACAGCAGGAGCGATTTGGAGGCGGAAAGAAACGGCAATAAAACTCCATCAATGTGTCGTTTTTTGGCGTCTTTTTTTTTTTCTCCGAGAGCATCTTTGGAACCTTCAGGAGGTCTCGGCCAATCAGTGGCTGGCATGGCCAATCACAGGTAGCCTGGCAGCAGGGAGGATGGTCACCATGACAACCCCCAATATATGTTACACAGTCATAACAGCCCAGTTTTTTTCCCCCTTTTTTGGGATAAGTGGAAGCAGCAGACTGGAGAGGTATGAGGAGACAGAATGCTTGTCATACACCAACGAAACAAAAACCTTTAGTATGTCGTGTCACTTTGTCAGTTTATACAAGATCGGATGCTTTCTCTTGGCTTGCTTTTGCCGGATACTTTTCCATTCCCACTTTTTTCCATATGGAATTACTATTTAATTGGTTTTCTTTGGGAATAAATTAAATAATGTGTCTTGAAAGGGGTCTCATCATGGCCTTGTGGTTTGCGCACATGCTGACAACACATCGAGCCATGGTGATTGTGGGAAATACTGGTTCGATTCCAGTTTGCATGGTGTGATGAAACCAGTTCCTGCCATTTTTCTCCTCAGTAGTGTAACAACTAAAAGATATAAAAAATATATGAAAATCAGTTATAAAAATGCATCAGGTATTTTTTGAACAAAATGTACATTTTGCATCCAATAAATCAATTTAACACATAAATAATTGACATTAAGTTAGGGGTGTGTGATTTTTACTTTTTTTTTTTGTTTTTTTGATCGTGGACAATTAAAATGTCTCTACGATCTGCTTTTGAAGAAATATTGTAGTATTGTGCTATAGTGCACATTCTGTCAGTTGCAGTTTTGGCGCCTCTGTCCCAACAAACGTACATTCACTTACATTTACATCACATGTTTAGCAACACAGCGGTAGGGTTACACTCACATGATATTGCAGGCAATCATGAGTTTATTTTTTGCATGCGTTTTAAAGGTGCTGTAGAATGTATTTTTAAAAGATGTAATATAAGTCTAAGGTGTCCCCTGAATGTGTCTGAAGTTTCAGCTCAAAATACCCCATAGATCTTTTTTTTATATAAATTTTTTTTAACTGCCTATTTTGGGGCATCATTAAATATGAGCCGATTTAGGCTGCTGCCCCTTTAAATGCTCACGCTCCCCGCCCACGGAGCTCGCATTTGCCTTAAACAGTGCATAAACAAAGTTCACACAGCTAATATAACCCTCAAAATGGATCTTTACAAAGTGTTCGTCATGCACCATGTCTAATCGCGTAAGTATGGTATTTATTTGGATGTTTACATTTGATTCTGAATGAGTTTGATGGTGCTCCGTGGCTAAAGCTAACATTACACACTGTTGGAGAGATTTATAAAGAATGAAGTTGCGTTTATGAATTATACAGACTGCAAGTGTTCAAAAATGAAAATAATGACAGTCTTGTCTCCGTGAATACAGTAAGAAATTATGGTAACTTTAACCACATTTAACAGTACATTAGCAACATGCTAACGAAACATTTAGAAAGACAATTTACAAAATCACTAAAAATATCATGTAATCATGGATCATGTCAGTTATTATTGCTCCATCTGCCATTTTTCGCTATTGTCCTTGCTTGCTTACCTAGTCTGATGATTCAGCTGTGCACAGATCCAGACGTCCTGCCCTTGTCTAATGCTTGAACATGAGCTGGCATATGCAAATATTGGGGGCGTACATATTAATGATCCCGACTGTTACGTAACAGTCAGTGTTATGTTGAGATTCGCCTGTTCGTCGGAGGTCTTTTAAACAAATGAGATTTATATAAGGAGGAGGAAACAATGGAGTTTGAGACTCACTGTATGTCATTTCCATGTACTGAACTCTTGTTATTTAACTATGCCAAGATAAATTCAAGTTTTAATTCTAGGGCACCTTTAAAGCCTTGCCAGTTAAACATTTTATTCAAAAGCTGTTCTGACATACACTTTTCTGAGAGCACAAGAAAATTTGATGTGTCTGCATATTAGATCTGTGCTTGAGGTCTTAAAGTGACAGCAGCCTAATGTACCTGCTGCGATTTGTCATTAATTTTAATCATCGAAAAAACAACCAAAAAAAAAACAGAGAAAAGAGAAAATCACTTACTGCTCTTCACTGATTAACTTCAGTAACATTAATAAGAATCAATTAATTATTTTTGAAGTCGATGTAGTTTTCACATTTTTACATTCATTTTCTTGAATGCTACTGTTAAATACTGTAGCTTTATCTCATTTGCATATGGTATTTATCCTATTATTTGTTTAATAAAATCAATATGAAAAAGAATTGTGATAAAATCGTGAATCGTGATCTTGCTGAAAAAAAAAATCAGAATATACTTTTGCCATATCGCGCACCACTACATTTAAATGATTTCAGCCATTTTACTAACTTCCACCATTTTGGTTTTGTTCAAATAAACCACAGGCCATCTTTTCAAACTCTGCCATCCAAAATCATCAATCTAAAAACCTGAACATACAAAATGATAGACTGACAGAGAGTCTTTCTGATTATTTATTTATTTATTTATTTATTTATTTATTTTCCCCCAATTTAGCAGTTCTTATATGTGGCTGATTTGGGACCCTACGCACAAGACATAACAAAAAAAAAAAAAAAAAATTAGATTGTATGATATGAGATACTTTACATTATATTACTTTACATTTTACTTTTTTGGGAAATTTGCACACATGCTGTAATAAAATTGATTTATCACGCTTATTGACAGATTTCTAGGACTGCATGAGTAATTGAAATAAAACTAAAATTGCGATTATGGCCTTGTGCAATTATCACATCGCAAAGACTGCAATTTAATGAAATAAACAAATGCTTTGTTTCATAGTGAAATGTGGCACTTTTTTATTTTACTATAAAGCAGCTCATCATTTTATAGAGAAATTGATAATCACATTTTTTTTTTTTTTTTTTTTTCAAATTTTGCAACCCTACAGACACGTACATAAAATGGGTAGCTTTTTATTAAAATCACATTCGCAACATGTCCAAAATTGACAGAGAGCTTTTCTGATCGGCTAGTTTCCTGATTGGTTGACACAGAAATAGTTGTGATATCTCAGGATATCTATTAGATAATTGAGACATTTCATGTGTGGTTTTCCTAAAGTAAATTGCTACCTTAGAGCATTTTTGGACTATTATTAGCACCAAATTCCTCTCCCCATCTACCGACTATGCCAAAAGAATGTGAAAAAGCCCATGTCTTGATGTCTCTGAAGCAGTCTGAACTCTTCAACTGAACTGTTGCATAATATATGTCTAGTGTCCGTTTTTTTTTTTTTTTTTTTTTTTTTTTTTTTTTCTTTATTGACCGGTAATTTTTTTTCCTCTCTCCAGTCTGAAGCTCGAATGTGACAAGCTGGCCAGTGAGAAGTCAGAAATGCAACGTCATTATATCATGGTAAGTCTGCACAGAACGCACTCTTCTCCAGAGGCTAGATGTGCCGGAACATATTCACATCTGCAAGAAACTCACCTAGCCCTTACCCGTCCGATTTCATTGTGTCTTATTCTCTGTCTTCATCTACACTGTCTTTTCTGCTACTCTATTAACATTCTGTTCCTCCTGTCCGCTCAGAGGCGTCATGCACCATAGACTATGTTATGTTATATGTTATGTTATGTTATGTTATGTTATGTTATGTTATGTTATGTTATGTTATGTTATGTTATGTTATGTTATGTTATGTTATGTTATGATTCTTATATTATTATATTATGTTATTTTATTTATATATATATACATTTTTATATATTATACATATATTATACATTTTTAATTCTTTCAGCTTGGTTCTTATATTATGCTTGTCCTCGATTTGGGAGGGGTATGGGAAAAAAAAATCAAGAGTCTTTTTGTACCTGCATCAGCAAATTATTTGCAGAAATTAAGCAAACAAGTTTAAGTTTGCTTGTTACTTGTTAATTTGCATACTTGTTTATTTACACAATTATTTAATAATTTGCCTAATTTTATTATCAATGACGCACACAAAATGTGAATCATTGTCCATTATTTTGTGAGCAATTGGTGATAAAGAAACATGCCCCGTTGCAGTGTTGCAAATATTTCCATTTCCATCTCAAACGCCAGTCAATTATTCACTACAGAAACTGCAAGTAGAAACTGACAGAGCTTTTGGCATCTGATGCTGCATATTCTCTTAGAGATGATGAGAGATGAATCTAATTTATTTTCTTAATATTTCTCTTGTGGCCCATAGTGACAAAATTTGTATTTGTTTTTTAAATGAGGAGTAAGCTAATCGAGCTAATCTTTTATTATCCTCGCAGCGCGTCGGTTATGCTGTGATGCACTAATGAAATTGTTGTGGGGCAAATTAATTGTAATATTAATTTAATAATA